>NC_142895.1:5000000-5150000 GCF_054131105.1 Drosophila navojoa | reverse complement strand
TGCCAACAGGGGGCTGGTGCTTAGCAAACGTGACGCCATATCTGGATCCTGTGACATCGATTCCATCATCGAACGTGTATAGGGGGCGTTCAATAGATTTTGCATCAATGCTGGATTATCGGCCATCTGTTGAAGCAGGCTACGCATTGCCGGTGTATTGAGTACATTGTTTGGTGGCAGATCCCCGCCACGTTGATTGTTTGGGCCCGAATTGTTGCTTTGGGAGTTGGAATTGGTGCCACTTCGATTGCCGCTTCCAGTGCCCCATGGATTTGGCAACGGATTGCGATTCTCCGTGCCCTGCTGTGGATTAACTCCGGTAGTACCGCCACCGCCGCCCTCAACAAGTCCGGCAAACGGATTGCGTCCAAAGGATTCGGTTGCCGCATTCATCATCGGCTCCTGTATATCACGATAGATGCGCTGCAGTGCGCTATAGCCACCTGGCACCGATTCCAAATTCGACATAGCACGATCATGCGAACGCATTAGCTCCTGCAACATCGACGGATTGCGTGCCAACTCCATTGTCTGACGCAACAGATCAGGATTGTTAAGCATATGCGAAATTTCTGGATTACGCTGCATTAAATCCTGCATTTGTGGATTCGACGTGATCAGCTGACGCATAGTCTCGGGATTGTTCATCATTTGCTGCACCAGCGGATTATCCATCAGTGTGCGCAACATATCCCCATTATTTAACAATTCATTCTGCATGCGTGCCTGCAAATCCATAAAAGTATTCGACCCGGCTCCTAGTGCTTCCATACCAGCCAATCCACCAAAATGGTTCAGGCCAAACGGTGTTTGACGTACATCGGCCGGTGCACGTGCCGGCGCTTCATTCGTACGTGTGGGCGCTTTGATAACGAGATGTACTGTCAAATTGTCCTTGATGTTATGCATTTTAAGGGTGTCGGTGTCCTTCATGATTTTACCAGCAAAGATTAGCACCAATTGCTCGGGTTCAGCCTCAAATTTTTGTGCCACCAAAATTTTGAACTAATTGAAAGAAAGAATTTTATAAATCAACACTAATAAAAACAATTCAATTTTAATTGCAAAATGTAAAGAAAAACAACGAACAATGTTGCCCCATCATCATCAATATTTACATACAATGACACACTAGCATACACACATACACATGCATATACATTATTTGCACTTTGCCATCCTTTCTAGAAAAAATGCACTGTACCTTCAATTATAGGCATGCACGCACACATGCACACACATACGTGGTGCACAGAAGACAAGTGTGCCCACCCTCCGGACAGTGCTTAGCCGCAATAATTATGTTTTATTAGACTGCCTCTGCCCTCGCCGTTGACCATGTACCATCACATACTCCCAAATACAAGTACTCACATCTTTTATTCCAGAATCTTCATCGACTTCAACAGTTTTCTTGTCCTTTGGCGTTTTAACTACCACGTTGATGCGCTTACTACCGCCTTCGGCCATTTTGATATTGTTTTTTTCGCGCTAGTTTGATGCGTTTAATATAATGCTGTTTTCACAATGTTTTTTTGCAGTTTTTTTATTTTCTATATTTTTTTGTGATCGCCTATTGAAATTTATATGTGCTTTCAAAATAAATTATTTTCCATTTGATGAAAAGTAATTCGTCACTTTCTCACATACGACACACACACACATATAAATATATGTCACATACAGAGCTAGTGTGACCAACACCGCACAATCAAAAATGATCACTAAAATGCTTTTAGTGTGGTCACACACAAATTCCGATTTATGTCATTTGAGTGGCGCAGTTGAGGAATATATTCTATTTAAAACTCAAAGCACAGAAATCGACATGTTAACATTTAAAATATGTAAAATGTTGCTACAAAATAATTTTATTGTTATTATAAATGTAATAGATTGAAAATGAAGTGCTCAAATATTTGAATTTAATTACCGAAATAATTTAAATTTATTTCTACGTATATTATGTATTTTTTGTCGTTAAAATACCAGTGTCGCGTCAATGCTGTCCGGCCACACTGGTTGAAGCAAACGACAAGCAAAAGGCAACGCATAAGGCAAAGCAAACGGTTGAGTAGTGAGATCGTGTGCATGTGTTTATTAAAACGCAACAATAAACAACGAAAAAACAAAATACGTTGATTATAGTTATTCAAATATAGAATCTAAACGTTCGTTAAAAACTAATTTTTGCCTTGGGCATAGAAAAGAAGAGCTGTATTTGGTACAAGCATACGAATCAAAATGCCATAAAAATCAGTTCTTGGAATTTTTGGGTAACATATATAAAACGGTTTTTCTGAGAATTACCAATACCAGTGCCAACAAGTGCCTCGTACCCGTGCCCCAGGTATTTTCTTGTCTATCGAATAGAAAAGGTGTGTACTTACTTCAAGTAAATGATTGTGTTTGTGTGTACAATGTGTGGACCTATTTAAATAAATTGATAAATAAATATGGATATTTATATTAAAAAGCATGTAAATTTTGGTATATAATTGCAGATGCAAATCAATGATTGCAAAGAAACAAAAATGCAACAAATAACATTTGTGCTCGCTGTTATTGTAGCCTGCTGTATTGTGGGCATAAATGGACAGCCTCCGTCACCCGGCTGGGTGGTGCCGGAGAAGGCGGAGGTGCCCGTTGGCAGCGATCTAAATATCACCTGTACCATCAATCAGGCCTTCTTCGATTCGTCGAAAACAAATGAGACCTGCAGGGTGAACGATTTGTATTTCAAAGCGAATATCAATGATGCTGTGCGTTACTTCAATGGCAGCGATCTGCAAATTATCAACGAGACCACCATAATGATGTCCTTTAAGAATATGTCCGATCAGGAGGGCGAATATCTGTGCATGTGCAAAGAGATGGGCATGTTCTCATCGAAGGTGGATGTGGGCACCAAGCCGTTGCCGGTCCAAGATTTCAATTGCACCAGCTACGATTGGGACTATATGTTTTGCAATTTCACCGAGCCAAGGAATAGCATTAATACTAAATACAATATCAGCTTTACAACGGACAAGAATACGAATTATCGCTACTATGTTGATTGCAACTTTGATGCGGCGCCTGTGGTCAATTGCAATATAACTAGCGAACAGTATAAGAAGTTTTCGCAAATCTATTTCTTTCGCTTGGACATTGCCAACACGTTGGGCAATGCCAGCCAGGATATCGAGGTGAATAATGTGGAGCGCATGGTCCTCGCACGTCCTGGCCAAAACTTGAAGCTGCTCAATCGGACAAAGGACTCGATCTGTTTATCGTGGGAGATGCCGCGGCGCAGCAATTTCGTTGGCGGCGTTCTCTGGCGTGTCCTCGTCACACCTGAAAACTTTCCCACCTTGATGCGTCCCATGTGGCGCAATAACTCATCGGCTGCCAAGGATACGCTCTGTCTCACTGAACTGCCATATCCCGGCTACAACTATCTATTGGAGCTGCGCGTGCGCAATAATAAAACCAAATCCCGTTGGAGTCCGCCGCTCAACTATGAATTTCGCACAGCTGCCGAGCGACCGGCGCGGCCGCCGCGCGTAACCAACGGCAGCTTCTATGTCTATTCGTCGGAGTCATCGCTCACCCTCTACTGGGAGCAGCTGCAAAAGCATGAGATGAATGGTGACAACTTTACCTATGTAATTAGCGAGATTCGATGCAATGATACTATCAGGTGAGTAAAACAATCAAATCGTTTACACGATGAACTTTAAAGTTAAACTTGATTGGGTGTCTAAACATTGAACGTGATTAGCTGATAAATGCCTTCAATCGCCGAAGAAACTTTCTTAAAACTAAAGTAGTAAAATTATTTTGAAGTACGTTTACACGATCATTAAATATTTACATATGTATAAATATAAATGATGTATCAATATATAATCTATGATCAATATATGATATGGTTACAGCACTACAAGTGCAAGGGCTGTTCTAGGCTTGACTTAAACCATTTATGTCGAATATTGCGTTTATACGATACCATATTGTCTCTAAACTCCCACCATAACCATGGACTGGCATTTAGCTTATCATTATATTTAAATACGTTTATTTACACACATATATACCAGTCATAAAGCTTGTCATGATAATTAGAATTACACGAGGTAACGAAATCATGATAAGCTTTCACCATTTCGATTGAAAGTACAAAGTTTACACGATTAACCCCAAGAATGAGCAATTAAAACATTCTCTTAGCTTTCATTAACACTTAAACCGATTTCGTTTACCTTTTTTGCGATTAGCTAGTAAATACTTTCATATAATAGTTCCAGGTATTAATGAGTTTTAGGAATAATAAATATGATAAGCATTTGTGAAGTTTATCATTATTAGCCAATACATATACAGAGGCACACACACACATGAATGCATCAATGTTTGGTTTTATTGAACACAAAAATAAATATTCTCAATAGTATGGTCATGAATTGTTATTTTATTGTTGTTTTCTCGCAAATTAATATCCAAATGGTATGTTTATTTTCAATTATGAACTACATACATACATATACACATTTGTATATACGGCTATAAAAATGATTAACGCGAAAAGCTCGTTTTTCAAGCATTTCCTATTTCTAGAGAATTGTTTGTTTCTACTTCCATTTAATTGATAATTAATCACGACTAAATGCATCGTGTAAACTTATATTTCTTGCCAACAACTGCCACAGTGCAAAATACAAAAGTCTGGCAACGCTCTGCTTCTTTACCTCATTGTAACGATTACAAAGTTCAATTTAAATTTTGTTTTATTTTGTGTGTGTGAATTTAATGAAATTTTGTATTATTGTTTACAATAGCTGCGCACAGCGTTGCCACCTTGTCAATATAATGAAAATGTGCAATTTTTTGATATGTTAGTAAAGATTTTATATACCCTGTAAATATAAATTAAAAAAAAAAAAAAAAAACACTTCAAGCTAAACGTTGCTTAGCTACAAATCTTAATTTGGGGCAATTTTAATAATTGCTCGCTTCAATTAGCGAGCAACAGCTATAAATACTTACATATGTATATGTATACATATGTATATACTTAGGTGTATTAGTATATATGGGCATATGTATGTATGTACATACTCCGATTCTCAAATTGCAGCAAAGCGTCGTTATTTAAGTCGAATTAAAACTATAAACATGCATGTACATACATACATATATGTATGAACCCACATACATACACATACATATGTACATAAATACCTACATTTGTATTTATACGAATACATCTGGTCGCATGCCTGATGCGGAACTGCACTGAAACATTGAGAAATTTCCATTAATTTTCATCTAGCTGAAGCAATCATATGCTATACCCTAACAATGTTGCATAACGGTACAGTTATCAAATGTGTTACAAATATATACATATATATAAAAGTTCGCTAAGAATCAAAATTTTATACATACCCACATGAGTTTTGATTCTGGTTAGGAATATATGTATATATATATAATTGATCTAATATAGAAGTGCTCTGAGAATAATTCCTTTTTTATCTAGTTATATCTTCAGTTCAATGAAGATTCTGCGGATTGAGCGTAAAATCCGACATACATATATTAAATAGGCATAACTTTTGATTCATTTATATTTATATGTATGTATATATGTTTCTCATATCATATCATGTGTTCAGCTAGGGTATCGACTCGTCGACTTGCCTTCAATTTGCTGCTCCTCCACTTGCTTGTTTTTACATTATAAAAGCGCATTTCTTATTAAACGGCACATACCCATTGCAGGAACGTAATGAATGCTCAACCAAACATACGAAAATTCAAAGAATTTTTAAAAATAAACAATTTTCAAGAAAATTTCAACGTGCTACGTATACATACAGACACATGTCTGTATGTACAAATGTATGTATGTATCTATAGATGTCTGTATGTAGGTATAGCATAAGTCGCTTTGTCCGACCGTCTGTCTGTCTGTCAGTATCTCTCGTTAATATTCGAAAAATAGTTGCGTTATCGCAATTACTTAGAACAGAAGTTGAATTTGAAAAGATTTTCGCTTGAAGAGCTCTGCATTGATATCAAAAATTTTATAAGAAAGAAATACATAGAAAATAATTAGTTCTGGAATTTCCTAATTAATTATCTGAGCTACATATAACAGACAAATAAATGGATTTATACTCATTCACACAGTGAAATGGGGTATATCAGAGTTGTCTGTTGCACGTCTAGAGACGTGAACTTTGGAATACATTTACATTTGTATATGTGTATGTATATGTATTCATATATACATACATTTGTATGTATGCATATGATTACGCCTGATATAAGCATATGAAATGCTGTACAGACATAATAAGATTTATCAAATGGTTTTCTTTTAAACATAAGATTGAAAATCTGGCTTCTAAATCTACCGTAGAACACCTTTCTTCATCTCGGATAAATGCCTATAACTGATCTGAAAAGTTACCTTATAAATGCAAATGTGATCATGAATGAGTATTATGAAGTCTTATTTTCATATATTATTTTGCTATTTTATTTTCCTTTTTTCGAAATCAATTATAAAACTAAATTCTTTGTTATCGATAAAAATCGATAATTTGATATAATTTCCAAGAGCTAGATTCATATAACATATATTATATACATCAGGTGAATTGACTGAAACATAAGCTGAAATTTCTGTCACATTGACCTTTGTTGACCTTTGTCTCTCGGCTCTTTCTCATTGCTAGCGATGCCTCCAAGATTAAAGTGGATACGAACTCGGCGACGATTGATAATTGGAAACGGGATGCACACTACGAGGTCTTCATACGGAGCAGCAACATCATGGGCACTTCTTTGGAGGCGAGTCGCCTCTATATACCCAGCATCAGCAGCGAGGATAGGCGGCTGCGTATGCCTTTGAAGATACAGGGTGTCTATCATTCGAGCAATTCTAGCTACACGCTTGGTTGGAAGCCACCGAAGAACACCTCGGAATTGATCGATTATACAGTGTTCTGGTGCAATGCAAAGCCGGCCCTTCTGTCCAAGTGCAATGGCACCATTCACTTCGAGCATGTGTCTCCGGATCGCTTGGAGTATAGCACGGCAAGTGGTCAATCGCCATCGCTGAATATGGCCGTATCGGCAAACTTTGTTGGCCGGAATACGGGCATGCATTGGGTGACCTGTACGGGCGATGGTAACGATGATCTGGCCAAGATGGATCCAGCTATTGGTGAACTGACCGACACATCCATAACCGTTAAATGGGGCACCGAAGGTGTCTGTGCGGCGATCTTAAGTGGCTACAATCTGACCTATTGCAAGCGATCGGACGGCAAGCCGGATAACTGTACAACCATGGAGCTGCCCAAAGATGCGACATCCTATAAAATAATGAATCTAGAGCCCTATACCTTCTACACAATCAAGATGTCTATGTATTCGCCGAAGCGTGCCAGCAAATACAGCGATGAGCTGTTCCAGCGTACAGCCCAGGGTGCACCCACTCCGCCGCGCCAGCTATCGTATTTGAATGTGACCAACTCGAGTGTGCATCTCGCGTGGAAGCAACCGATCAAGGCGAATGGCATGCTGGTCGAATACCGGGGCAGCATAACCCATGACAATACTACCAATTACTTTGATGTGCCCACTCTCACCGCCGAGCTGGTCAACAATGAGAAACACTATGTATTAAACAACTTGACTGCCTACACGGAATATGAGATCAGTTTGCGCGCTAAGACCATACACTACTCGGAGCCAAGCAATACGATACGCTTTAGAACTGCGGTCGGATGTAAGTGCTCAATAGAATATTTTCTTCAAGTTTAATTTGCAAATTCATTTCGAAATGAATTGAAGTTATCTATAATTTTTGTAACTACTTAAACAATTTAACATAAAGTTTCGTTTCAGAATAGTTGAACCGATATATCGTGCTGTTGAGTCGTTCATTAACATTAATCAGCGAACCTCATGAACGGTTCGCGTATGTTAACAGCAGCTCAACAGAACGAATCGTTCACTATCGATAAAAATGATTGCGAACATATCGTTCACTGATCGTTGAACGGCTCAGTGGCTCAGTTAATTTAAATAAAATGATACAAATGTACATAAAATTAATTGTTATTTAATATTTGCAGTGCCCTCGCCGCCGACTAAGCTACATGTGGAGAATTCGCCGTGGAGCACGGTGCTGGAGTGGAAGCCGCCGTCGTTTCCGGCTGGACGATTGGAGTTCTATGAGGTGGTCATAATTGAGAGGAATGCTAATAACACAATAATTGGCCAACCATTCAGTTATGTGAGCGCACGTCCAAATCTCACCTGTGTAATGAAGACGCCGGTTTGTACGGCGTTGCACCGTTTCAATTACAAGGTGCGAGCTGTGAATGCGGAACTATTGGATCCAATGCTATCAACGCATGTGGACAAGACGCACATTCGTCAATCAATACAAAGCCAAAAATGTGATGCTCAACCTCCATTGACGGATAAGGAATGGAGCGACATACAAAACTATCTCAATTCGAGTCTCTATCGTTTGCACAAGTCCGCATGGACCACCCATGATGTGAGCTGCTCGCCGGGTCAGAACAACTTCAAGGTGTTTGTTACCTCCGTAGAGGTGGCTACCTCCATCATCTTCTTTTGTGCATTCGCATACATGGCCTATCGCAAGCTATTGAAGATGTCCGACATCGATCTAGTGCTTCCACCGGGCATTGATGAGACCCTCAAGAAACCCATCGACCCTGGCTCCAATGGTGGTGGCACTGGTGGCAGTGCCGGCGGCGGTGGCGGTATCGGCATCATTGCAACACGAATCGATCTACCGCACTATTCGCAACACGATTTGCCACAAGACTTTAGCAGCGGCAACGAGAGCTCCAAGCTGCTTTTAGCCAACAGCTCAAGCGGCGGCATGCTCGAGCAACGGGATGCGTATGAGGAGCGGACGTTGACAACGTTGCCACCGTCCAGCTACATGTCGATGGGCCACAGACTGCTGCTTGACGACGACAGCCAAATGGCCGCCACGGAGCTGCAGTCAAGCAGCCAAACGAATCCAAATCTAAATGCAAACACAAATGTAAATCCAAATCCAAATCCAAATGCTGGTGGCTATATAAAGCCCACGCAAATGAAGAACTGGTCAACGCCGAGCAGCATGGCCAACACATTGCCCAGCACAGCCCATGTACCGTTGAGCATGCCCTTAAGTGGCTACGTCCCTGTTCAGGTGCTGCAGTCGCGGCCAACAAATGCGCCCGCTGCTACGGCTGCGGCAGCAGCTGCCGCTGCAGCAACCACGGCGGCAACACAAGCGCCGATGCACCTGCTCAATACGAGCAACTATGTGCAGGCGTCTGATCTACACAAGCTGAAGCCGCTGGCGCCAATGAGTGGAGTGACTGGACCAGCTATGCCGACAACGCCAGCTGCCACGCCGCTGATGATGCCCAACGGCTTTGGCTATACGGCCATGGAGCAATTGCAGCGGAATGGCTTGATCAAGCCAACGGTTGCAACGGCTGCTGCGGCAGCTGCGGCAACGGCACAGCAGTCGCAGCAAACGCCGCAAAGATTGCAGCCAAATATTGGTGGATATGTGACTCCGCAGGATCTGAATGCATTGGCGCACAATCGTCATATGCTCTAAAGCTCTAAAAGGATCACGCACAGAGAGAGCGAGCGAAAGAGAGAGAGTAACACATACACACAGACTCACACTCAGAGAGAGAGAGAGAGAGAGAAAGAGAGAGATTTTTGTGGATTAGCTGCATATGAAACATGCAGCCAGCTAGCAGCTACTATTGCCTTCCGTTGACACACACACACACACACTTACGAATACTTTGAGAGATGGAGATGTAGAACAAGCAACACTCATCATATAAATCAGCTCATTTAGCATACATACACATTCACATCCACATCCACACACGCACACACTTAGCCCGGCCACTTGTATTTAATGAACTATTTGTATACTCTTCCCTTTTGTATACCCTGTAAAGTTGTAACTTGTACGTTTCAATCGCATATCGAACATTGTACTTTAAACATTTTCTCTTTTTTTTTTATTATTTATTTTTACATTTATTATTAAACACATTTTTTAATTTTCGTTTTGTCATCTGTTCGTTGCTAGTTTTTTCTTCGAGGTTTTAATGATTAATAACGTTCTAGTATTGTTTATGAGCTACATTATATATAAATCTATAGATATATATATGTTTATATATATAATTAACTTTACATGACTACCTACTATATATACAGAAATGCATACATATATATGTATGTACTTATATTATATGTAATACGAATTGGCAAACGCCAATGCGCCAATTTAATTTAAGATTATAAACTATATATATATACTATATATATATTATATACTATCTACTTTAAAAGGAAAATGTAAAGAAAACTAAACTAAAACTGGCATTTTTATTCTCTTTGTCGACTTGTCTTCCACTAGAAATTAATCAAATAAGAAGAAAATAGATAAACTCTTTTTTTAAGTTATCCTTAATCCACGCAATGTTTATAATTTCAATTGATTAAATTAACTAGAATATAATATAAATATATAATTTTTTAGCAAGTTTTTCTTTTTTTTAACTATTCAAAATTATCAATTTTTTTTATATTCGTATGTGTTTCTCAACTATTGATAAATTATCGATCAAGTTGTTACACTAATCATATGGTTAGTGGTTGCTATTAAGCAATACACATATAGAGTCCTCATCATGATATTTTTATACTTTCCCCATTTTAGAGTACAAGGTATGTGCTAGTCGGGCACTTTTGGCCAATCAGCAGCTCGTTGTTCCAGTTAAAGCGTTATCGTGCCAAGGACCTATCAATCAAGCCATCAATCAATCACATTGACTGACTGCGTCTATCTATCAGGGATTTATTTACTAAAAAATTCTGCGTAATTCGATTAATTCTCTGGAACTTATTCAGTTCTTTAGTGTTTTTATTTTTTGTTTTCAAGTAATTCCCAATGTTTAATGGGAGTCTGTGAAAATTCCATTTAAAGAGATAAGGAATACAACAGAAGCGAAGTCTTTAGCGCATAAATACATATATGAACTTTTATTTCCGTTGAATTTATAAATATGGTATGAATTCACATTAGACGGCTTAGCAATCAATAAACTGAATCATATAAGAGAGAGGGAGAAAGAGTGAAAATGAAAGTGAGAGAAAAGTAGGCATTGTATCACAGATAACAAATCCGATTTTGGATGCCGATAAACCTAATGTTTTCAATTTGAATTAATGAGCATAGAGTAACTCCTGGGCTAGAGTGGGCGTTTGCCATTTTTACTGTGTGGTGACCATTACGAAAAACAAAAACAGAAAAATCACATTTACGTTCGGAGAATCCCAGTCCGAACTACATATTTCTACGCATCAAATTTTATGATAACAAATAATAAATACATATATATATATTATATATATAGAAAATTCCGTAAATATGTCTATATATATATATTTACGGGATTTTTTAAAGGAAGCCAGAAGCCATTGAAATACCTAAATAGACATACATGCGTAAGTATAAAAGAAATTATTTAACATATTCAATGAAAACTATTAAAACAAGTAAGAAAGCTCTAGTCGAGACTGCTCGACTACGAGATCCCCTGAACCCTTCGAGCAATATTTTGAGAATTTATTTGTTGAATAATTTAATATCTAGACGTACGATCTTAATGAAACTTTCAGAACGGTATCATAATGTTCATATGTATGTATGTATATACCAAGCACAAGTCTCTAGTATTTGAAATACGCATTTTACAAATATGAGGGTGGCGGGTAAATTTTGACAAAAATTATAATAAAATTTGGAGACTCTAGCTTTAAAGATGTAGGAGATATAATTTTATAACTGATTTTCGAAAAGGTTTTTTTTATCGATAATAAAATATCGGGAGTAGTTATCGATTTTTAGTGATAAAGTCTCTAGCTTTTATATCTTCTGAAATCGACGCGTTCAAACATACGGACGGACGGACAGGGCCAAATCGACTCAGCTCGTCGCCCTGATCCAGAATATATATACTTTGTAGGGTCTGCCACGCCTCCTTCTGCCTGTTACATACTTTGTAACAAAACCATTATACCCTGATTTTGCCATTTTCAATTTTTCTGGGTATAAATCTATATATGTATAAACAATATCGAACCAATAAAATATTCACATAAGGAGAGAGAAAATAATAACAATAAAGAACGTTGTAGTCGGGCGTCACCGACTGCGGAATACTCATTCACATCCCATCAGCAATTTAGTAGCTAAGTTTTGCTCTAATACTGTAGAAAATTCTCGATTTTTATCGATTTCCCACGCTCCTCGTGGAACAAGCTAACGGTAACCTAACTGCTCCAAAAATGCGAAAATTACAGGGTATTTTTTGAGGTGTAACAATATTTTTTTTGGGAGGAGGTTACTATTAACTTAACTATCCAAATTTGAAGCTTTTAGCTCTTATACTTTAAGAGATATCAACTTTTGAGGCTTGCCGCACCCCCTATGGGCGGACATACATATATCCACTACAACTTTTTGGTCTTGGAAGTGATCTCCCGAGTATATGTATATACCAAATCTTCCGGTTCGATTTGTCACGCCCCTGGTGGGCGTAGACAAAGAAGTTCTTCATAAGTCTCTATAGAAGCATAACATTAGCTCATGTGCAACACTTGAACGTTCTAGCTTAAAAACTCTAGGCGATACAGTTTGATCCGATTTCTCACGCCCCCCAAATGGACGTAAATATGTCCATTGAAATACATACATTGTACGATTTGTTCGATACTAGGATGAGGGAGCGGCTTATCAATTATTTCATTTAAGAGCCGATTGCTGTGTATTTAAAATTCTTCGAGAGACCCCAGCCCAGGCAATCAAAACTGATTACGAGCGCCGCTTGTAGAGTAGTTTGAAAGCTGCTTCCATGAGGCGAGGTACGAGTAGAGCCGCACTTCCAGCGATAGCCACGCATAATTATAAATAAAATATACACACACAACATACATACATACATATGCACATATGTACTATATATGACGACAATCGAAATATGGATTTCAGACTGCGACGCACTGTTTTCGTTAGCGTATTCGTGGCTAGCTTCTGCTGCACAATGTGCCTCACCGTCCATGAGGCTCTCGATCAGTTCCATATTGAGCCATCGCGGGATAATTTGCGCGAGGGCGACTCATACAATGTGACCTGCTGGTCGGACACTCTGGCCGCCCTCGACAAACTGTGCGGCGCCGGGGGAGCTCAGCGATTGTATATGCAGGCGAGCCGATCGAATCTGACGGTGAGCATCCTTAATGGCACGGCTATTTACCACGAGGTGCGATCGGCTCGGCCGAAGCACGGTCGTGCGTTTGGCTATGAGTGCCTGTGCGATGGCGCAGCGATAGTCTCCTCGTTCTTTCCGGTGGGCGTGCGATTGCAGGTCGACGACTTCAGCTGCCGATTCGAGGACGTCGAGTCTCCGGCGCCATTCAACTGCAGCTTCAGCAGGCCGACCAAGAGCGATGCGGTGGACGCCACGGCGAACTACACGCTGCAGCATGGCGATCGGACTGTCGCCTGCCAGCCGGCTGGTCCAGGCCTACGGATGCAGTGCATCGGCCGGCTGAACAATTTCCAAAGGGCATTCAACTTCACATTGAGACTGCACGATCGATTGGGTGAGCATTCGCAGCGATTCCAGCTGCGGCGCGAACAGATGATCGTGCTGGAGCGTCCGGGTGCCGATCTCAATGTGACGAGCCTAAACAGCTCATCGATCTGCCTGGAGTGGAGCGCCAAGCGGTCCACAAACCACATTGGCTACAAAATCAAGTGGTCGACGCTGCTGCTGAACGACAACATCAACAACAAAAGTATCCTGTGGTCAGATGTGAAGCAGGTGACAAACAGGGAGAGCGTCTGCCTCTACCGACTGCCCCATCCGTATGTGAACTATACGATTGAGCTGAAACGTCGCTACAACTATTCAGGAGCCCATTCAAGTCCCAGCTTTGTCTATAGCTTCTACACGCTTCCAGAGCGGCCGGCACGTCCACCGCGCGTCTGGCCAGGCAGCTACTACATCGATCCCAGGCGGCCGAACAAGCTGGACATTTACTGGCAGCCGTTGTCCCAACTGGAGCACAATGGCCCACAGTTCACCTACAACGTGACCGTACAAAGGTCCAGCGATCCGAGCCAAGTCATGTGAGTCAGCTCTTTAATTGCCTTGAATTAACGCTAGCTTTATCGCTAGCTCCAGCACTGTTGGAGTTTCGCTTCACTTCGCTTCACATCACTTCACTTTACTGATTGTGCATTGCATCTGGAACTCTGTGGGTTAATCCCTCTGACGCATCTTCAGACACTTTGGAGATTGTGCGATGAAGGCTCATCAATAATAATGGGATTCGCTTCAATTGTAAATGGTCTATTAATCGATTAGTCATTAGTCAGTCAATCTTTCATTCAGTCAGTCGCTCAATCACCATTTCAATTAGTTAGTCTGCCAGTGAGTCAATAGATCAATTAGTCAGTTCCTCAATCAGTTGGTAGTTCAATTAGTCAAGCATTTCATCAATCAGTCAATCACTCAATCAATTGATTGGTCATTCAATCATTCAATCAGTTAATTGATCAATCAGTCCATCATTCAGTATGTCAGTTTTTCAATCAGTTCGACAATCATTCACCATACCATTTACCATGTTAAGCTGAAGCTGAAAATGTAATTCCCTATAATCGTTATCAGCTTACTTCTCTATTGTAATACCGAAAACGTGGTACATTTGTGCCTTTGTACGTATTTCGTAGAATTTTGAGTTCATTATACAAAATTAATGCCATAATCACTTAAATGGAAATGTGGTGATCGCATTTAAATATGTACACTCGGATACATACATACAAATGTATACCCTAAACAGTTGGCAAGCCCGATGCGAAAATACCCTGAAAATCCGATATCGATTTGCCTTTTTTGCTAGTGACATCTGTTAGTCGACTTATCCACTTAGTTTTGGCATAAGCACTAACCACTGTGGTTAGTGGTATAAGCTATTTAAAGTCCAAGGTTTAAATTCCATTAATAGACTTATCGATTAATCTATTTCTGAATTTATCGAAGGTATACAAACATGATCATCCATTGAATATACCATGTATTCCCTTTGTAATGAATTAACCTTCGATTCATCCATTGAGCGAATAATCTTCATGCAGATATACACATATATACACTTATCGATCATTCAAGTTATCGATTTGCATAACTTATTTTCTTTCTCTTCTTCGACTTTTTGTTGACAGTCCTGCCAAAGTGGCCGTCGGTACGAATAGAGCCGTTATCACCGATCTGAAGCTGAACACCGATAACTTTACGATAGTCGTGCGCAGTCAGAACTCGTTG
This sequence comes from Drosophila navojoa, assembly GCF_054131105.1. Lineage (NCBI taxonomy): Eukaryota > Metazoa > Arthropoda > Insecta > Diptera > Drosophilidae > Drosophila > Drosophila navojoa. Next base: position 5,134,539 of record NC_142895.1, on the reverse strand, counting down.
GGCAGCTCGGTTCAGAGCAGTTGGATACGAATACCGTGGCTGAACGCGCCGGAGCGAGCGCGGCGCGTGCCCAAAAAGTTGAACATGTTCGGGGTGATGGGGGCTAGGGAGAAGCAGGAGCAGCTCACCTGGGATCCCCCGGAGGAACAGGCGCTGCTGCGAGGCTACACGGTCTGCTGGTGCAGCTGGAACACAACGGACCGCAGCCACTGTGAGTTCGCTGAGGTGAAGCCCTGCAGCCAGTGCCAATACGAGCCGCCGGCTGGCCTGCTCGTCGGCTCCTGGGCCGTTTCGGCCAATTACGATGGCCGCGATGCGCTTGGCAGTGGCGGCATGAGCTGGCTGGAACCGAACCAATTGTCACCGATGGCGCCGGTCGTCCACTCGGATCATATGCACAATATACAGGGCATCATTGCGCTCATCATACTCGGCAGCTTCCTATATTTCTTTGTGCGCAAGGTGCGCCATATGTCCAACATTAAAGTGGATCTGCCAGAGGGTCTGCAGAGTGTGGCGCCGGCGCTGGAGCTTTCGCTTCTAGCCACCACAGATATGCAGCAGGAGGTGCTGCAGCGGGAGCAGCGAGAGGAGCAGCACGAACAGCAGAGAAGTTTGGACGCCAGCATTCATTATCCGCCGGTGCTCTATGGAAATTTTCGACCTCCAGACATACTGGTGCCCGCTCAGCCACTGGACTATGTGAGCATATCAAATCGAGCTGCGGATCTGACCAATCCCTCGGGCTACATTTCCATGCAGCCCACACAGCTGGACAAAGTCACAGGCTATGTGAGCCTACCATGATGCATCTGGATCAAATCTCTTGCTCTCCCTTCTCTCTTTCAGTCTATATATATGTACATATATATATGTATGTATGTATGTATGTATGTTGAGGTCGGAGGCAACTCATATTCCATTACATCATTTAAAATTCGTTTATGTAACTCTTTTGATTAAGCAGAGAGATAAAGACAAATGCTGACTCGTTCACAAATATCGATAGGCAAATGCATGTGGCCTATCGATAACTGTGCTCGAGGCTGTATGTACATACATATGTATGTATGTATGCTAAATTAGATGTAAATATAAATCTTTCTATTCTTAAATATTAATGTGTATATGTCTAAGAATCGACTCCGAAACCTGAATTGTAATAATGCAATATTGAAAGATTACAAGAGTTCAACTCCGAATTTCGAAAATCGACCCTACTCCGAATTAAGTTATTTTATAAACTTTCCGATGCTTAAAGATTATGTACATATATAAAATTAAAAATGAGTATATCAAATATACATATATTATTTATAGAAATTTAAAAGATTTTTGTTGTTAATATTAAGAAATTTACTTCAAGTAAATATAATCTATAGTGTAAATAAGTGGACTCAAATATATGTATGTATGTATATATGATCTTTGTATATTATGTGTATATATCTGTATATGTGTACATATGTGTATGTATATAAATAAACTCAAATATATGATATGAACTCCGAATAGAGTGACATACTATTCTCATAATGAGTATTACTTGATCAAATTTTATTCGATTTCCCTAAATTTAAGCTTTACAATTATAATTTGAATTATATCTGAGAAGCCTCTCTCTCCACTTTAACCGAAAAAGTTGAAATTACTCCGAAAATAGTTCTTTCCTGAATTTAAATAAAATTTCAGCTTCAGTGTGTGTCTTAGTATAGCCCATTCCCCACCCAAAGCAAATGAATGCACTCCAAAAAACATGTATCAGATATATGAGGTATGTACATATGTACATCAAATCCATTTAATACAACAAAAATTTATAATAGTAAGTAAAAAAACAAAACCATTATAGAGTTAACCGTGGGTAAAGTTTAAAAAAAAAATCGCCTATTATATGCATATATACATAGGGATATATGCATACAGAGTATATATATATGTATATATAAATGTCGCTAGAGTTAGTTAATGATCAACATAAACACCGAAAAGTCAATGAATCCCATGGAGTCCCGCATCAAAGATGAGATGCATCGGCCTTGTGGCCATGCCATTTGTAGGACGCCGAGTAGATAAAGTTGTTCTCGACGCACTTGCGATCGGCCTCAGTGGGGCCGCGGGAGCCGTACGCATAGGGAATGGGCGGGATGCGCTCATGCTCGATCTTGTGCAGAATGGGCGTGAAGATGCGCCACGCCTCGCGCAGCTCGTCGGAGCGCACGAAATGCATCTGGGAGCCGCAGAAGACGTCCAGAATGAGACGCTCGTAGGCGTCCGGCAGCACGGAATGTTTATAGCGATGCTCATAGGTTAGATCCAGTTCGGTCTCCTCAATGTCGAACGTAATGCCCGGACTCTTGGTCATCATCTTGAAGTAGAGCGCCTCGCCCGGCTGCACCCGTATCACCAGCTCGTTGCGCTTCGAGTTGCCCTCGAAGATGTCGCCGGGCACATCCTGATATTGGATGCGCACCTCGGCCTTGCGCTCGTTCAATGCCTTGCCGCAGCGCAGTATGAAGGGCACGCCCTGCCAGCGCTCGTTGTTGATCTGAATGACGGCCATGGCATAGGTGGGCGTGTTCGATGTCTTGCTCACGGTGGGATCATCCAGGTAGCCGCACTGCTCCTCCGCCGTGCTGCCATCGGGATTGCCCACATACTGGCCGAGTACCATGTCGCTCAGCTCCAATGGCTTGATGCACTTCAGCACCTTGACCTTCTCATCGCGAATGTCGTCCGGATGGCAGCTGCATGGCTTCTCCATGGCCACCAGCGATAGGATCTGGAGCAGATGATTCTGCATCACATCTCGTATGATGCCGAATTCGTCAAAGTAGCCGCCACGTCCCTGCGTACCGAAGGGCTCCTTGAACGTGATCAGGACGCAGGCGATATTCTCGCGATTCCATGTTGAGCTCAGAATCTTGTTGCCGAACCGTATGGTCATCAGATTTTGCACCATCTCCTTGCCCAAATAGTGATCGATGCGATACAGTTGCTCCTCCTCGAACAGGCCGGCCAGATGATCGCTCAGCGCCTTCGAGGTGACATCATCCCGCCCGAAGGGCTTCTCGACGATCACCCGATTCCAGCCGCTAACGAAAGATCAATGCAGACCTTAGGCACGATCCACTTAAGGATTAACGATAAATGATTCACTCACCCCTTGGACATGCAGTAGTGCTTGATGTGGAATGTCACCTGGTTGTAGACTGTGGGCGGCAGTGCCAAGTAGAAGATGCGATTCGCATTAAGTCGATTCTCGATCGATTCCAGGTGCTGCTTGAGCAACTGGTAGCCCCGGGCGTCATCGTATGGTCCGAAAACATAGTTATTCAAGCGCCAGAATTCATGATATTTCAATTGTTCATGCGGTTGCACCTGTCAAAGGCAGAGAAGTCGAATTCCATTAAATTGAGAACCGCATAGAAGAGCACAGCAAACAATTTGAGCAAATATTGTTCTCGAAAACTTGAAAGCTTTGCTTGAGAATCGCATAGAAGCGAGAGAGCAACTATAGAGCCAATTTCTATACTCGTTCACGGTGTGAAAGGGAGAGAGTATATGGTGAATCTGTCCGACATATTCCCGGATTGTAGAGTTTCTGCTAGACAGAGAACTTAAGGGCTTCCAACTTTACCTTCATATACGGTTCACATAGACTCTTCAATTGGTCTATTGTCATCTTGGAGCGGGCATAGCCACAAATTTTTGTAGGCTTCGGGAGCAGATCGTCCCGATATAGCCACCATAGTGTTGGATATATCTTCTTCTTAGCCAGATCGCCCTGTAAATGCAGGTGTTTATAGCAGTTTTCCTTCATTGTGATCAATTATGCTCCTCTGAACGAAGATCTCTTACCGATGCACCAAACACCACAAAAGTGTGTGGAATTTGACCGTCAAAGTGTGTGCCCTCGCATATCATAGTTGAGCACTTCAGAGTATTGATGATGCGATCCAAGGTGCCCGAGGGCTCTGAGCATTTGCACTCTAGGCAAAACGAAAGAAACGATAGTTTTATAAAATATATTTCTGGAATGGAAATTCTAGGACTCCTTTAACTGTATGTAACTGTATCTCTAATCTAAGGATCGGCAGAGCCGCGCGTAACGTTCGATCCGATGACCGGAGACGTAATAAATAAAATCTGTCAAATGCTCTTAGCTTGACTTTCAAACGCTGACTATATCTTAGTCCCCAGCTCATTCATACCTGTATGCCAGATAAGTGCATATTACTAGAGAGGGGTTATGTACACATATACATATGTATGTCTGTGCCTGTGTGCGTGTGTTTGTGATCTATAGGGCAATAACAGCTGAAAGTCAGAGACGGCAATCGATTGGTCATGCACTCGCAAGGCATTTCCACTAGACTATCTATTTTCTTATGGAGTCAAATAGCATAGAAGGTAGATATATAGACATACATATATATAGAATACAAGATTATAGAGTTAATTTACAAATTATATATGTATATTTATATGTGTATATCTTTGTAACTACCTTTCTTCCGAGCTTTTGCAAGCACGTTTCTTGACTAGGTCATATTTAATTATACATACATATATGTATGTAATAGAGAGATATAGTTTACTTTATTATCATATATAATAAAGATATGATATATAAAGTTATATTTGACTAACTTAAAAACGTGCTTGCAAAAGTTTACATATATACATTAGTCAAAATTTGAGTTAGATTAGATTTAGATCGTTCCAGCTCAATCTTTTAAATTAAACTCTAATACAGTTATATTTTGAATAATCAACATATATATTTATCAGTTAAATACAAATAAATGAGTAAGCTTATATACATACATATATTATGGTAAATTTTGCAGTTTAAATTCTTTTTTCTCATAGCGTGCATTCACTGTAGTTGCAATGCTGATATAGCAAAAAGGAATGCGAACGCAGCAAATCACGCAATAAACAAGAAGAAACTACTTGTTTTGTTTTTCAATTATTGTATTTCTTTAACTGTTTTTTAACTGACTTCTCATATTTGTGTGCGTGTGTGTGTGTGTACTTTTTTTTTTTTGACGCCTACAAGATGATTCAGCATCGTGTTTAGCATTGCTTTTGACAAGGCATTGAAATACATTTTGAAAGGCTTTTTATGCACGCACACACACACACACAAACACAGCAACACACGCGCACACCGACACGCGCACACGCACAGACATCGTGAGGTATGTAAACCATTCATACATGTGTAATTATTTACGTGTACATTTTCAATGTCATTAACATTGGCTAATTCTCAATGCCAATGCACGCTCTCTAATTCGCTCTCCTCCTCTCTCACACTCGCTCTCTGCTGCTCAACTTTAACGTGAAAAGGTTAACATTTAGTGCATTAATCTTGAAGTGAATGCAAATAGCGAAAACAGATTGGAGAATGAGGTAAAGTGATTGGAAATGCGATAAGCCGACGGCAAAGCTTTGTAGGTGACCCTTTTACCTAAAGAACACAATTTGAAGGGCATTCTTTTGCGCGCGCTCTTCGTCGCCGTATCTCTGCGTCACCGTCTCTCTGTCTCTCTCTCCCTCACTTCTGATACACGGCTCATAGCGCGCCACCTGTTGCGTTTCCCAACACCAACACCAGAGACATTCACCATCCCCCAACTCCCTTCGTGCAATCTCTAACTGTTGCATTCATTGAGCTTTCGTGCATATCGTATGCGTAAATCGTAAATCGTAAATCGTTAATGAACTTACCCATGTCTATTTTTCGTTGTGTATGTGTGCTAACTGTTATTTATTTACTTAATTCTCACTGACAGTCTTTTTTGATGCCAATTTTTGAAGCCAACTTTGCTAATGATTTCCTTGCGGCAATTAATCACACTCTTGGCCAATAATTTGAATAAAGGTCAAGTGCAGAAGATATTATGATTTTTGCTGCGGATGGCAACACACACGCACACTCACACAGGCGCACACACACACACACACACACGGCTGCACTTGCACGCAAGCGCAACGTGAACAAAGCTTTTGTTTAATCGTCTTTTCCTCTTTATTTATTTTATTGTGGTATGCAAGCTTGGTAGTTTGGCAAGAAGGTTTAGTTTTTTGTGCCTCTTGGTTTTCAGTGAGCCCTCAAATATTAACGATATGTAGCTTGAGACGATCGCTGCGCGAATGCGCCAAAGCAAATGTGCAAAGCGAACATAAGGGGAACGCCAACAAGCAGCAACAGCAAGCGCACGCTACATATTATGTGTAAAATAACAACAATAAAGAGAGTGAGTGAGTGCGAGAGAGTGAGAGTTGAGAGAGCTTGTGATATTTTCAGCTTGAACGTGGTCAATGTGCCGGGCTCTCTGTTGTGCATAGGCACACACAAACGCATACAACTCTTGCTCATAACAGGCGTTGCCAGTGTTGAGCAACAACAACAACAACGAGAAATGCGCTTAAAAAGTTTGTAAACTGCGCGCAATCCGCAGTGTCACGATTTCAATTAAATTTATATAGAGCCAGAAGCAATGTAAATATTAATATGTGCTTATACAATAAACATGCCATCAAAAAGCTCTTTTTGGCACACTTAATACATACAAAATAATTATCTTATATGTATGTACATACATATATTAGATAATAATGTATAAGGGACATGTAATAAATAATAATTTAAAAACATGTCTGATTAGATAAAAACTAAATTAATAAAAATAAAGGAAAATAAAATTTATGAAAGAATTGAACAAATTTACAATTAATATTTGAATTAAAAACAATGTATTTTAATTTTTCCCAGTTTCCCTGGAAACAGTTTTTATTTAGCCTTCGGTAATTTATAGTTCGCAATACAAACAGTTTTTGATGTTTTCGTTAGTAAAAATACCTAGTTAAAAGCCATTGCTCTTAGAACACTGTTCATTTTTATTTATTACCGTTCCACAAATTTTTCAAATCTTTCGGCGCATATAAATTGCCTAGCAGCTAGATTAAAATCATTTAGATTGGACAGACATATAGAATCATACCACCAACAGAGGATTTTTAAAGGTCTTCAATGATTCAGCCAGATAGAAGTATGTATGTGTGTGTGGTTAAGAGCTTATCAGTTGCCTCAACAGGTTGTCCAAAGCCGCAAATCCATTGACAGGTGAATGGAATCATCAAATAAAGCACTTAATAAATGTATTACACAAATAGTTTCAGATATATACAAATTTACATGTATATATATTTATTGATGCATATACAGTGAACACTCTATTGATGTCCCGCTACTTTTCAATCTCTCTCAACATATTTGTATGCAAAATAGAAAAAATTTCATTCGTTGAGAAAGACGAGGCAGTGTTCGTTCAAGAGAGCTTTCACTGTACATTGGTGTTTCTCTATATTTGTGTATAAATGCCAATAATCGAAATAGATCACTGTTTTATATTTACAATCGAACTAGAAATAAACGTTGAGAACATCATATAAAAAAATACAAACAATTAGTTTTTGCACGTGTTTTGTGTAGGATAACAGTCTAAAACAGCATCGAATATAAATATGTATATATATATTGCTACATACATATCTTCCATATATATATGTATTATGAATGTATGCATAGAACATGCAGTAAACACATATTACAATTTTATTGCATAATTATTTTTGCTGGTTGTTTTTTTTTTTGTTTTTGGTTTTTTTTTTTTTTTTGAAATTCGACATTCTTGTTGTGAGTGTGTTTGTCGTTTGTCCTAGTTGTTTGTAGGCATGTAGTGTGGACATTTCTGTTCGATCCGCTCATCATATTTACAATTCTTAACGTATCGATAAGCGCATCGATTGCGCTGATCGAGTGTGGAGCGCGGGTGATTGTTTGGACAAGTACCGTTACCAAACGTCTTCGGCTGTCAGTAAAAAAGCACAGAATGGAGAATCACACGATTTCTGCGCTCCTCAAATTCTTGTATCATTTCATCGATATCATTATCGATATCGTTCGATTTCGCCAACTGCAAATTCAGCAAATTAGCCAACACTCGAAATGCAAATGATAATAAATAAATAAAACACGCCTAAAAATCAAATTACCAAATTAAGCATGTCCGTTATTAAAAAGGCACCCATCAACGCATCCTCCGCATTGTCAACGACATCGACATTTAGCACATGAACGGGACGATTATCAACCGACTCCATCGATTCCATGTGCATCACAACCAAATCGTAAACACGCTCCTCCACCGTAATTATAATATCAAATTGTTCTTTGGTTTCTTGAAAGCGTTCGGGGCACTTTTTGATGCGACGATTGCGGTCGAGCATATGCAGCAGACCATTCTGCGTGTAACTGCAATAGCAAAATCGACCAGTTGAAAGTTGACCAATTGAAAATTGATTATGAATGATTCATAGGTACAAATTCGGGCTACTTACAATTCCTTGTCCTTGGCCTCTAGATCGCGATATATTTCCTCGTAGCTGGTACCAAATTCATAAACATTGGGTTTATCAAACGCGATGCCGGGCAGCTTAACCCGTTCACCGGTGCCGTAGGAGCGCACGTTGAAGCCCTTTTTGGCTAAGAAATTGTGCGCTTCCATGGAACGATTCATATTCGATGAACAGACGACAGCAACGGATAGCTTGCCCGGCGCAGTCATGTCTGTTTTGGCAGTGTATGGAATCGCGTTAAAAACCACTATAAAACACGACTTTCAGATTATCAACGGAATGACGATGGCCTTCGTCAATAATATTACAATGCGTGAGGTAAGGCGATAGACAGCGACCGACAAAATAAATAATGGCGGCCGGCCGATAAGCAACAGTGCTGCCCAACAAATTGATATTATTGACAGTGACACTGAGTGTGACCATATAATAAAAATATCATCTTCTTCAAAATTTCTGGCAACGACTGCTGACGGTTTTGACTGACTGTTAAAAAAGCGTTACAATTATGAATATGAAAGCCTATAAATTATTTACGTCCATTTGCAAATGATTTAATGTTAATCAACATTTTTATAGCATATAAATTGATACTTTAAGTATAGTAGAATATGTAGTTTCAGTTGCACAAATTTTATAGGCATAAATAGGAATGTGTATGTATGAACTATACATGTGATATGAATGTTTGGTATGCACGTTGAAGTAGACACAGAATGTTGTTATGTGGCAAGTTACGAGCAGCAAGCAGACGCCAAGCTCCCGGTAATGCAAAAGAGTGCACGCCCTGAGTCCCATCCAGATCCAGTCGGAACTCGAGGAATGTGGCTTAGCAAGTTGAAGCTGTTGCTGTTGTTTTTGCTGTGGTCGGTGGCACACCAACACGCGCTCGATTTGCCTATACCCTATACGCACACACACAGATGCAAATGCAGATGTGCAACATAGACAGAGCGCCGATCAGGTTCAGGTTATTTGCTTGCTGCACAGTGGATTCACATTTATATATTCGGGATGATACAAAATATATCATTTGCTGTTCCACAAGGACAATTAAATCTTAATGTTAATTAATACTATGTTTGAATTTGAATGAATTACCAGCTTTAAGTAAACATTCTCATTATTCTGGCTAATACATTGCTACCACTGTGCCGCGGTGTTGTTTGTTATTTTAGCGTCAGCCTTGTGTCCAGCGCGCTCGCTGACTCGTTGGCTCGCTCTATCTCTTCCCTACGCACACAAACTCGCGGCCGTGTGTATGCTTGTATGTGTGTTGCCTTGTTAACTGGTTATGCGAATAGTGGAAGCAGCAACATCAACATCAACAGCAGCAGTGGCAGCGGCAACGGCAGCAGCAGTAGCCCCTGCGGCTAGAACCAACGGCTGATGCCGACTGCGGTTCGGCTTCGTGTTCGGGAATAGTCGTTGATAGTCGTTGTTTGTCACTTGATCGCTCATCGTTCACTTGTCGCCCGCTCTATTCACACACACACACACACACGTATAGCCATAGCATGCACATGCACGCACCCATACATATGCATATATGTTGGGCAGCCTGTCTCTTCGCTTGACTCCGTTTTGTTTTGCTCGTGCTCGTCCAGTTGCTGCTTGTGCCTCAAGCTCGCCGCGTCGCGTTTTCGCTCCACGTTCTCTCGCGCTCACTCTCTCAGAAAAATGCCGCTGGTGAGGCACAGCCAGGCCTAGACCCGTCCCGTTCATCGATACACACACACGTAGCCAGCCAGCCAATTTTTCAATTAATTTCGGGTTACTCAAAATATTATTTAGCCATGGCTATGCAAATGTCACAGCCGCGCAACGGAAATTAAAGAAACAACAAAATCAAAGAACACAAAAAAAAAAAAAACAAAAAGCTTAAGAAAACAGAAAAACATAAATAAAAGGTAAACTTGTTTAACAACTCGCCAAAATGCATTACAGTGTTTACCATACATATACACACAAATATATACACATGTACATATGTACATATTATTTATTTGTTTTTTTTTTTTTCGGTGTTTTGTGCATGTGCCAAATTGCAAGGTAATCAAAATTTCGCCTCAAACCATCTGCGAAGTCAATGTAAAAAAAAACTAAATGAAATACAGCCGAAAGTACTTGGTCGAAGCTGGAATACTCTATCTGCTGTAGATATACGATATTCCACACATAGATGATGTGCAAGCTATAGTGGATTATAGGATACAAATTTGCTAAATCGAAGCTGAGAGATATACGATATTTAATAAACGATTTAATGTACTATATGCTGAATTTACGAACGTTTTTTGGCCTACCTGATTAAATAACTAAGCTGGGGGTGGATATATTATATGTTTATAATATATATATTTTAATATTGTCGGTACACGATATTCAATATATCCCATTCAATATACGATATTCAATACAGCATTCGGCTCGTGTAGAAGCAAATTAGGAAACTTACTAATGTAAACAAGATGCACAATGTAGGATTTTAATCCAACGATTCTAAATACGATATTCAAAGAAGTAATTGCGAAGACCTTAGATAGTAGGCCTCGAATCCTTAGAGAAAAGAATTCAACTCAAAACTGAAACTTGCAGTAATTGATTATACCAATAAATGATGTACCTAGAATACTATAGGCCTTCACCTACATACATATGTACATACCTATAAAATATTGAAAGGAAGAGACCATACGGTACACGCTATCCTATTGACAGAGCTATGTATATTCACTTTTATTTTCTACCTCTCTCTCTCTGGCCCTAAGAACTCGCCAGATAGACAAAGCAATTGATTTATGGTAAATGCCCTTTGCGAGAGCGTAAAAAGAGAATCAGCAAAAAAAAAAAATGTGCTTAATTAATACGAATTGTGGTTTCTACTTAATTATGCCAAGGATTTTGATCAAGAAATTTTGGGGCTGTCAAAAGAAACGTGATTTTATCAGAGTTTGGTTCTATCCGAAAGACAATATGTAAATGGAGCGGTTAAGGAACTTGACTCTACGTGTCTCTAGCCACTTAATTCTCATTTCTCTGGCGCAAACTGAGCGTGCGAATGTTTCTGCTTCTGCTTCTGGCATTCGTATCTGTATCTAAGTATCTGACTAGCTGGGTGTATCCAAGCTGTATCTGAGTGGCTCAGCTTTGGCCGTGGCATGATAAACAGCGCTGAAGAAAGCCATTAAAACGGTGCAGACCTAAATGAGTGGGGGAAATTGAAGAGCAGACAAGAGAACAGAACAGACAGAAGAGCCAGAAGAAGATAAGAGAGGAGATGAGCTGAGCAGTGAAGAAGGGGCCAACGAAATGCCGATCGTACACTTTATGGGGCCAGAATCAAGACTCGAGACTCCAGACTCCAGAGATTCAGCTAGAGAGGTAAATCTTGGGCAGCGGCTAAGAGTTTTGGGAAAGTTGTTTTCGGCACGATATATGTACATATATGTAGCATGTACCTGATGTTGTTTTGCTTCAAGAAGTTGAGATCTGCAGAGAGACAGAGAATAGAGAGGGATGAGTAAAAGAGAGACAGAGAGAGAGAAAGGACTGTTTCTTCTATTAAGCTTATTCTATACTATGACTATGGTAATTCCAGCTGACACACGGCCTCCATATATATAGTCCCAATGAATATCTTCCAATGCGAGTCCTGCTTCCAGACTTCACTATTTCCTTCACAAAACACAACATTTTCGGCGTAGTTTTAATCTATTATAGTCTCTACTTTGACTTCTCTGACAGTTTCTGCTAGGTCGATCTTTTACTCTCGGCACCTTTCGCAACAGAAGAAGAAGAACTCTGGAGTTCTTCTGAATATATTCTCAATGAAAATGAAAAGCCATAGCCAGACCACAGAGCATTTGTGTCAAATGAAAAATATTATTATGTTGTTCTTCATAATTATCATTATGATTATTTTTATCACTCTCGGAATTGTCGTTATTATTATTGTATTTAAAGTCATTATTATAAGTCATTATCATTATTTTGGGCTTATAGTACCGTCGTCGTGATTGTCATGAATTAGTATGCACTCATCGTTGTTCATTATTATTATCATTGTCATTATTAATATGCACAATTAATAATATCCTTATGTTGAAAGTTCCACCATGATATTAGTTTTCTTGTCTTAACTTTATCATCACAATCATGATTGTTATCATTATGTTTATTAATAATTTATTAATATTCTCTTCCTGATTTAAGTTCAGTTCAAGTTTTTACTATGATTTTGGCGTTCTCATCATCATAATCATCATTATTATCATTATCATTACTGTTATTACTATTATTATAATAAAAATATAATTTCAGTTGCATAGACTTCCCAGCGCACGGCATTCATTATGTGAACCATCCATGGAACATTGCGTTGCGGAGCAGACTTAGCCAGCCAGCAGCAGCAGCAGTAGCAGCAGCAGCAGGTGCCACTGGCAGCAAAGCATCATAGTCGAAGCGGAGGCAGAAGAAGCAGGCGCAAAGCAGGAGGGGGAGAGAGAGACAGAAGGCTCTCAGCTAGCTGGACAGGAAATGCTGAAGCACGCCTCAAATGCGAGCAGCGCCACAGCCGCGGCGCCTGTCAGCGGACAGCTGCTGCGTACTGCCAACAACAACAACAACAACAGCAACGGCAATGGCAATGGCAACGGTAACGGCAATGGCAACAGCAATGCCAACAACAGCAATTGCAATGGCAACAACAACAGCAACAACAACGGCGGCGGTAATCCACCCTCAGCGGCGGTGGCCGCGGCAACAGCAACCACCACCATTGCCACGAGCCCCGTGCCAAACGTAGCAGCAGCAGCAGCAGCCGCAGCAGCGGCGGCAGCGGCAGCGTCGGCGGCAGCAACTGCTGGTGCTTCCCCGACACCGGTGGCAGCTGCCGTGGCTAGCACGGCACGCAACATACACCTGCGGCCGCCACAGCCGCTGAACATATCCGCGCTGAATGCATCTAACTCTATGCTGAACGGCGGCGTCCGAAGTGTTGGAAATGCGTCGACGTTGCTCAATATTGCCACGCAGGCGCCTATGAAACCGCTGACGCCGCTCACGCCCAACGGCCATTGCAATGGCAACAGTCTGCATCATCACACCTACACGAATCAGCACATGTTGGCCAGCAGCAGCAGCAGCACGCATCAACAGCAGCAGCAGCAGCAGCAACAACAACCGCAACCACTACACCTGCCCCAGCATTCCTTCCTCAACAACAACAGCAATATGCATAATTATAGCCACTGCAACAATTTGGGCCTCAATCCAAATTCGATGCTGCAGACGACTGTAAAGCCAACCAAACATGGTCCAGGACCACGCGAAGTGTTGACCAGTTTGGGCTTGCTTTGTTTAGGTGAGTGGCAGCACTTTTCAGCTTAGTGGCAGCACTCAAAATATTTCAAACTGTCGATTTGCTGTGGCAGCATTGAGTAAATTTTGTCAGTCTATCATAGGCATTTGTTTAGTCAGTCTCATTCCGGCATAAAAAAAAAAAAAATTCTTAAATAATAACAACTTTGCCATCTTGCAGTTTTTAGTAATGGGTTCAAACGCAAAGCAGCCATCTAACGACGATGATTCAATGAACGAGACTTCTACATCAAAATTGTTCCTTATTTTCTTTTCAGTTTCATTGCTGTTGGCGCTGCTCTCACTAATCTTTCTGCTAAAGATCTCGCCGAACACACGCGAAGACACGGTGACACGCAGCATCAATGGCGACGACTTCATTATCGTATACGATGTGACTCTGGCACTGTGCGCCCTGTCGCTCTCTCTGAATCTCTGCTGTCTGCTGGTCTGTGCAATACAATTTCTCTTTGCGGTGAAGCTGCTGCGTTCGCCCATGTTCGATGGGCGCGACAACAAGTACTTGGAGAAGTCGAGTGCAAGCCGTACGTGCGCTGTGAGCGGATTCTTCATTTCCATACCTGTCTTTCTCACGGGCATCATACTGTACACCTTCAATCATTTTCACTCGACGCCGGCGATCATCACCAGCATTCTGATTGGCGTTGGCATCGTTTTCTGCGGCGGTGCGATGGTGCACAACGTGTTTGTATGGCAGAAGGAGAAGACGATCAGCTACCGTACGCCTCCTCTTAACATGTCGCTGAACTTGCCGTCAGCTCAGCCGTTCAACAGCAGCGCTTGTCCACCTGCGTTGCCGGTCTACGGGCAACAGAATCATTCCATGATGCATCCGACTTCAGTGACTCCCGTCTCTCCGAATCATTCACATGGCAGCTTCAATCCGTTGCTCAGCACCAACAACAACAATAATAATAATAATACTACTGGCGGCATTATCAACTCACCGTATCTCGTGCGTCCGGCTACAGCTACACCGCCAACTCCCAAGCCGATATCCATTGCGGCCAATGGCAGCTGCCTGATGGGACGCGAGGCTAGCGGATCGGTTAGTCCGGGAATTCCGCCAACACTGGACATGAGCAATATAACTATCTCGCTGCATGAGCTGTCGACACTGGTCTAAGCCCAGTGCCCCACTTCACAAAATACAGTTAGGCAAAATAAGGTTTAGCTATTAAGTTAAATTTAAACACACACACACATGCATATGCGTATGCATGTGCGTAGCTGTAGACGACATCCACCGTAAAGTGCTTAGCTTTAATGATGTCCCACTTGCCGCCCTGTTGCCGTTTATGTTTTAAACTGTTGTATATATTTGTATATTGTTAAAATGAATCTGAAATTTATATTTAATATATTTAAATACTGCGCTCAATTCAAGCGATTAACTCACTTCCTTCGTACATGCATCTATCGATATATCGATACTAAACTCAACCGACCAAATAGCGAAACAATATCAAGCGATTAACTCACTTCCTTCGTATATAAACCTATCGATATATCGATACTAAACACAACCGACCAAATAGCTCAGTGCTATGACACCTCCCCCAACAGTCATTGCATTTCAAAATTTGTATTTAAAACATAAATTTTTTATTTAACATTGCATAGATATTTTCAACTTCGGTATATAATTGTATATATCTATTCAAAATTCATAATTTAATAATACACTTCTGTGTTCACTTCATTGAGTTTTAGAGTCACAGGCAGTTCTATAACGATGTTATCGATATATTGTGCAAGAACAAACAATTGGACAACACAAAACGCTCAACAGTTATTCTCCTTTTTTTCATCCTTTTTCTTTGATAACATTTCAGTATATGTAACTTTGCCGCTTCCTGGCAATTTGAATTCAATGAACAAGCCAAACAAATTTAAAGAAAAGCAAAAATAATGTTTCTATCAACTATAGCAAAATATATATGGTGTTGTTGTATGGGTGGTATAGGCTACTTCTTGGACCGTCCACGTTTCTTGAGGGGCACACTGGAATCACTGACTGTAAATAAAGTGTAAAGTTTTAGTTGATCCAGGCGTGCAAATGTCCGGCAATTCGTATACTTACCAGTGGATCGAGCTGACGAAGATGTCGTAGGTTGTTCCGCGTCTGCCTCGGTAGTACTGCGTCGACTGCGCAGATTCCTTGGCGCAACATCCTTCTTCAGAGGCTCTTCTATGCTGGGTTTGACGCGACGTCTGCCTTTGACTGGAGCCGCAACAACTATTGGCGAAGGTGGCTCACTATTGCTCCGCAACTTGTTATGCGATGTTTTGCTATCCACATTCTGCTCAGCTGCTACTAAGACCGGAACGCTGGCCGTCGACTGGCCGAGCTGCCTGCGCGAGCGTGTGCGCGGTGTCGTTGACGACTGGGCTTCGGCAGTCTCGTCTATCACCTCCATTGGACGGGGTAACAGCTTCCGGCGTCGCTTAGGTGTGGACACCGGCACAGTAGAAATCGGGGGCAAGGAACCGCCGCGCAGACTACGACGTTTGGTTACTGGATATTTGGTTGGGTCAGGACTGTCCGTTGTACCACGTGAAGTTTCCGCATCGTTCTCCGGTAGCTGGTCCTCGGCGACCGTTCCAGAGCTGCTGGCGCTGCGCAAACGCGAGCGTAGAGAGGGCGATGGTGTACTGCGAGTGGATGATACACTTCTGCGATGGTTTTCATTGCGAAGGCGTATCCTGCACTGCTGCAAGGGCGGCGTGCCACTCAGGCTGCGGAGTGAGCCTCTTGTGCGCGGCAGTACCTGTCGCGAAATGTCCTGGGACTTATTTTCCTCCTCGGCGTCTACCTCCTTATCGGAATCTAGATGAATGGACTGTTCGGCGCTATCCACTTGGATGGGCTGTTGAATTTCCAAGGGCTGATCCGGTTCCTTAGTCTCAGTCTCAGTGTCAATCACAGTCACAGTCTCGACCAGCGGCTTATTATTCTTCTCGCCCTCGTCCTTCATTTCCACATCCATTTCCTCCTTATCGGAAAGCACCAGCAGGCTGGGATTCGAGTCCATGTCGGAGTCCAGATTGATGGCAATTGAATCAGCTACATCTAGAGCGCTTTGGGCAGGTGCCACTGCTTTTTCCTCAACTTCATCCACATTCATTGGCAACTCCGGCTCCTGCTCTTGTTCTTGCTGTTGATCCTGTTTGTCCTGCTGATCCTTGTGCTCGCTGAAAGCAACTGTGGCCACGGAATCATTGCTGGAGCCGCCAATGCTGGTAACCGTTGCCACTGCCGGCTGCACTTCTACGCTGTCCACGCTGTCCAAGTTGATGGTATAGGCCATTACTGAGTCACTGTTAGCCGTGGCGACCAATGAAGGACATGGCGCTTGGTTGGCCTGCTGCTCCGTTTCGTCCTGTTGCTTGAAGGCAAACAACTCGGCGCTGTTGCAAGCAGCCACAGGCTCGGCACGCGCCACATAGCCGCGCACCTCGGTGCCATCAAGCGCTATGACACACTCATCCTCCTCATCCACATCGTCGTCCTCCTCCAAGGAGCCCTTTGTGGTGTCCAGATCATCCACCGTTTCCAAACTGTTTGCACGATAGAGCGAACGATTCGAGCCGCCCTCGCCGCCCACACCATGAGCACGCGGACTGGAGTTCTGGGAGACATTCGTGTCGCTGGGCAGAAACGAGTTGGGCGTATGGGAGGCGGGCGAACGTGAGTCACTAATAGAATTGGTGGACTCCACCACAATTGAATAAACGGGCGCATCCGTGCGTGGCGAGGACAAATCGGAGAGTTCGCTGCTTACGCTATAGCTGGGCGAGCCACGATTGAAGGAGAGTGGAATAGTTGTCTGGTCAAAGCTGGACGATGTGCATTGCTCCTGCTGCTCCACATCGTCGCGGGCATCATCCTCTTCGTCCACCTGTGATTCATGTGGTTGCAATGGTGCCAACTCCTCGTGGCCCACTTCCAGCTCTTCCTCATCTACTTCCACATCATCGCCTTCGGCTTCGGCTTCGACTTCGGCTGCGACTTCAGCTTCAACTTCGGCTTCATTTTCGTCGTCTTCTAGATCTATGTAGGCCAATGGACTTGCTTGCTTACGTGATGGAATAGATTCAGCCTCTGGTTCCGGCTCCTGTTCTAGTTCTGGTTCTGGTTCCAGCTCCGGTTCTAGTTCTGGTTCTGGTTCCGCCTCTGGTTCTGCATCTGCCTCTGGTTTTGCCTCTGGCTCTGGCTCTGTCACTGGCTCCGGCTCCGGTTCTCTCTGTCCTACCCTCTCCGTCTCCTGCTCGGCCATGGCATCCATTGCTGTCATATCATAGGAGGACATGCCCAGCGTCGTGTCCAGCATTTGCAGCATTGGTCTATCAGCCGATGAACCAATGTGGACTGTTTTCCCCAGGGCGGATGGCATGGACCAACCCGTTGCCAAGCTGCTCGGCTCATCGATGTCCCCGCAAATGGTCGTTCGCTCCGACATCTTCACCTGGTACGTGCTGCTAACCACCCTCGATGTGCTCTCGAACATTTTCGAGGAGCAAACAGGCGGCTGAAATGCATTCAGCTGCAGCGATCCGGCTGTACTGCCCGTTTGTACAGTGGCGAAGCTGCCAAAGCCGCTGCTCAATGAGCTGCGTGGCTGTGGACCAGTTGGTGGTGCCATTGTGAATGATCGTGAAGGTTCTTGTTGCTGTTCATGTTGCTGTTCCGGTTGCTGCTTCGATTCCAGTTGCTGTTCCCGATTGCATCCACTGAATGAAGCAAATGAAGCATTCGCCGAGGCCACCGGCGACATGTACTCGGATTCAGTGTCCGAGCTGTTATGTTGTTGCTGCTCCGGCTCGGCTTCTGGTCTGGTGGAGCTCTCCAATTGTTGCTCAATTTCCACAAATATTTCATCTCCATCCAAGTCCGAGACCGTCTGTTCCTCCTCATCCATCTCCATCATTTCCACATCCTGCATTGTCTTGTCCAGCGGTATGGGCGGCAGGAAGCTAAAGTTTGGACGCTGCATTGGCTGGCGTCGAAGCAAACGGCTCTTCAGTATGGTGGGACGCTGCCCCTGCGTTATGCTCGTTGCCGCGTCAGCTTCGGATTTGGTTAACAGATAGCTGGGCGGATGCAGCAAATCATTGGCCACGCGCAAACTATGCAGATCCATATTCATTGCGTTATCTTCATACATCAGATCGTATTCCTCATGCGATGAGTGGGGAAAATTGGGAACTGTTTCATCTTCGACCAGTAGGCGGCGCCGCTTAGATTGCGGGCCCAACGTTCCGGGAGTGGAGCACGGATAGAGACGCTTCTCGGCGCATTGGTATGGTGTCGGACGCACATACCGGTGCAGCTGTGGCAACTCCTTAAGCGCCTTCGAAGCACTGCGCAGAAAAGGTATATTGCGGCTGTCCAATCTAAAGAAACTTGGATCGTTGGGGTGGCGCGTCGCCCAGTGGGCGCTCATAGCGGAGCTCTGGAATATGTCGCCCATGTGACCGTTGGCAAGCTGCTTAGCCAGCTGACAGCTGAATGGCTCCGGCGAGAAATTCGTAAAGTGATTCCCATTCAGCCTGTTGCGTACGCGGAAATATGAGCCCGCTATGGATTGGGTGACGGGCGCCATGGTTGTCCGGTAGGCGGTCAGGATGCCACTTGTCTCGTCGCTCAGTTCCCGCTCTGCGGCCACCTCGTCCATAAAGGAAACCGCTTCGATATACTTGCAGCGCTTGAGCAGCAGAATCAATTGAATGCAGTCGGCGGCGCGGGTCTTGCACTGTCGCAGCTGGCGATAGACGAGCTGCTCCTCATTGTCGCGCAAACAGAGAGTGGCCAGGACATTGAATTTGCCTTCCACGATGCAATGCTGAAAAAAATGCTCCAGCAACGGACGACCATCCTTGTCCATGCAGAACCGCGCATGATGGAATGCTTCCGGTATATTATTGTTGGCCAAGAGCACCTGCAGCTTAAGCTCAGAGGAAACATATCCGGGCGGCATATTCACCACTTGCAATGCCTCCGCATTCGCATTGTAATGGAGCAGCGTTTCGATCAAATGCTTTGTCTGCCATTCGGTATAGACGCCACGTCCAGTGCGTCCCCTATACAAAATATCGAGTGCCGTCTAAGGGAAGAAGCGAGAAAGCTAATGTGAGAACTCTTCAATTAGAAAGGGACAGCCAGTTAGCCTACCTCATGATCGCCCTTGTCCAGAAACCAAAAGGAGCGCACACACTTCACAAATGGCTCGGCTAGGCCAAATGACTCGGCGAAATCCTTGTACAATTCGTGCTCACCGCTCTTGTAGAACTGATCCAAATCTAAAATTAGATATAGCATAAGCTCGTGCTTCTGCTCCAAGTTGAAGTCCTGCAGCAACATTAAACGCATCAGGGTTTGCAGCGACTGGGGCGGGTAGAGTCTATCCTCATTAAGCTTCTTCAGTTCAGCCTGGAATCCATATTGGTGCATCAGCTCGTCTACGTAGAGCTTGGCATTGTGTTTTGCGGAACGTTTCAGTTGAGCTCGTCGCTTGTCATAGTCGCGTCGTATCGATGGCATCGACTGCTGCTGTTCCTGGCTACTCTCCGGCAAGATGCCGCTTTCGATAAGCCAGTGGAGTATGCGCTGATAATCATATAGAACCTTCAGGGTATTCTGTGTAAATTCCAAATCATCGACTAGCTCTAGATTCAAACGAGCCTTGGTGAGCTTTACGAGCAAGTGCTGCACTTCGGACAGCCTGAGGAGCTGATTGTTCAGATGCTGCATCTCTTTGCGTTCGCGCTCTTCCAGCGCATAGGCACCACAGTCAAAGATGCCCTCGCATAGATCCGCGCAACGTTGCTTGATATGCCTGGCGCGCCTCACAATCCAATTGGTTATCACGGACAACGACAGCTTTGTCGAGCTCATCATATTGCACAGCAAGCTGCCGTCCAAGCAGCTGCGGGCGCAGCTCTTCAGCAGCCACATACGATCCTGTTCCAGTCCCATTGACATAATCAGCTCGTACATTTCGAGCTGCAAAAGGAAGAAGGCATCATTGAGGGGCTCCACACTACTGAAGCGCCTGTCAACATACCTTGGAGAGTGACCAGTGCGGTTCGACATTATGAAATTGCGGTAACATTCGAAGTCTCACAATATCCCTGACATAGGCTTCCGGATTAAGAAATATATTTGCCTTATTGTAGTACAGGGAATTCAAGAAACTACGCTGAACGCCCATATATTCAAACTGTTGACAGCCTTTAATTGTCATCAGCATGCAATCTAAGAGAAAGAGAGAGATGAGATTGTAAAATGTCAGAGATGAAAATAGGATAGGAAGGGACAAATTAAGATATCAGATATATGCAGAAGACCAATAGAGGGGGAGAGAAAACAAGAGACAGAGAGAGAGAGAGAGAGAGAGAGAGAGAGAGAGAGAGAGAGAGAGAGGGGCATAGAGTGAAAGAGAACGAGAGGATGAACAATGAAACTATCGAACTATCGGATAGATTAAGAGAATATCTAAAATATGCTGAATACTGATAGGAAAATAGGAAGAGAAAGCGAGAGAGAGAGAGAGAGAGAGAGAGAGAGAGAGAGGGAGAGATAGGGGGGATAGTGCAGAATGTCAGTAAATATCAGACTCTTGATAACGATAAGGATGACGACAAGAACAATCAATCAAACTAACGTATAGATCAAGGCCATCTCTTCAATAAGAGAATATCTGAAATAAGCAGTAGGCTGATAGAGAGAAGGAGAGACAGACGAATATTGGTGAGCTTTCACTGTAAGTGAAGCTTTTATTTGCAAGTTAACTTTTAACAAAGAGCCCTTTCAGACGTTCCTAATTTCATGTGCTTTCCGTGCTTTTCTAGACTTACCAAACGACAGCGCTTTGGGAAAATAGTAAGCATCATGACATTGCAGGGAAATAAACGGAATAATCGAATCGGTATCGAGCTGCAAGGCCAGTCCCACGTGCTGACCACTGAGGATAAAGCCACACAGATAATTCAGATCCTCTTGTGGATTTGGGTGAGTGGGCATCTCCTCCTTGTACCATTGATTGATGTCGAATATGACTAATTTGATGCGATTATCCATTTGCGAGCGCCAGGTAATGGCAGTCAGTACGGTGCCATGCTCTCCAGAGGCAAACGTGGAAGCTGTGGTGCACCCGATGAACGAACAACTTTCAGTGTCCAATGATATACGAATGCGAGTGGTTGCGGCTTGAAAGTCACGCAAAGCGAATTCTCCATTATCCAGGGACACTGGGCTCGGGCGTCTGTAGTTGAATGAATGCATCGCGGAAATCAATTCATCGCCCTGATCATAAACGGCGCAAATATAGTAGCATGGTTGCGGATCATCCGGCGGCACAATGTAACAGAGTCCAACCACAGGTGAAGGCAAGTGCTCGTCGGGCCGACGTATCTGGGCGACCGGCTGCATACTTCTTAGATCATAGACGCAGACGCGTCCATCCTGCATGCCCGCAACGAAGCCGTAAACCAGTTTCATTGGCATTAGTTTGGATATGGGACTGGGAGTAAGCGTGGGAATCTTCACGTCAAATGCCAGGTGAATGTCCTCCTGTCGGCATCGAATGAGATTCTGATCCAGTTGACTTAGAGACTTAATGCAATGAATATCTCTATGTTCCACCTCATTATCGTACAGGCAAAGATTTACGCCCATCTTGGCAACAATTTGGCTGGCATTCACATCCATTAGATGCACATTGCCAGCGGTTGTGCCCATAGCCAAACAGCCATCGAATTGATGAAATTTCGATTTGGCACATATATGCTCATCCAGAAACGCCATGCAAGTGACATTGATCTCTGCGTTATTCAAATCTATGTAGCGCAGCACTTGGCTATTGGTGGGCGAGAAGAGAGCCAACTGTGTTCCCCCTTGCAGGACTTCAATGCATACAGCTAAGAGGACGCGATTGCCAAGGCCAGGTACTGTCAGTTCTTCCACACAGCTTATGCTGCACTTCAGATTTTGCTCGCTCAGAAACGTGTAGCTGGCAATGGGATATCCATTGCTGAGCTGATATATCGTAATGGAGGCCGTATCCACATCCCTTCGCGACATCCAACCCCAGTTGCCGCGATTTATGATGCCTCCAATATAATCAGCTGCAAATCGCAAAGTAAATAAATAGCATATATGGTAATGTAAACATGAGTTTTTGTAATTCTAAACCACTTACAGCCAATGTCGAGCTCGTTGTTCTGCTTGCTGGGCACCTCTTTATTTCCAGGTTTGGAACGTTCAGCGAAATTCACTGTCCGATTATTAGTTGCCTTTATTTCATACCACTCCATTCTTATTTGTATCCTAGCATTGAATATGGAATATATATAGTTCTATATATATTTTTATATATATGTGTGTATATTATGATATTTACTTCACTGCTAATTTTGTTTGCTTTATATTAAAGTAGATAGACTTCCAAAAGTTTATAAAATCCTAGTTATGTTGCATCGCGCTTCGCTTTGGCATTTTCGCACACATGCCGGTCGTGTTGGTGTTGTTGTTTTGTTTAGTTCCAGACGCTGCTGAGAGTTATCAGTGTTAGCTAATGTACGATATTTATATAGACTCGACATGTGAACTAGTGCCAGGCGCTATGATCAAAGCTAAGGTCTCTGTTCTATAAACATTTTTAAATTTCACAGCTTTTTTCATTATAGACAGAGTATAGACACTGATCTATTCGCACGGAGTCACGTCATTGACTGATTGATTGCGAGGCTCCTAAGAAACTAAAGCTATTCGAATCAATTTACGCAACTTTAGCGAATATCATCAGCAACACTGTAAGCAACGATGTTCTTATCGATTGGAAATGTATCGCACCAGACTGACGAGACTTGCTATCGACTCAGCATGCTGCGTTCCTTGCACAGAAACGTAGCCCCTCGAAAAAAGACATAGTATTTCAAATAGCTCAAATCATTTCAAATGTGAACACACATTAAATTTTAAATGAGACTTCTGCTTTGGCGATAAATGCGAATTTGAATGAAATACCAACTAATAGGAAATAACAGTTGGAAAGAACGCAGCCGACATACGAACTCAACGAGAGCCAAGCAAGCAACACTAATCGCAATCGCATGCGACGTCTGGGGGCCCTAACCGCATTGGCGAAAAAATTCCGCACAACAGCAACAGCAGCAACACACAAAAATCGAAAGTACACACACGCGCGCGCAACAGAGGCGGCGGCCAAGCCAAGGAGGAGCAGCAGCAGGCAGCATAAAACGATTCGGCATTAATTTATTTATTTTTGCTTTGAATACCGGCAAACCGGGTAAGACGATAAACAGTGTGTACTAACAGTGTAAACATTCCAGCAAATGGCAAATGCAAAGGATGGCAGCATTTCCGTTACTTACAGACGAAAATACGCACGCACATACACATACGCACGTACGCACGCATACCAACGAAGCAGTGTTTAAAGCTTAGCGTGAAGGAAAAACAGCTTTGCAGCTAAACGTGCGCCAATACAAGTGCAACAATTTACCAACACTCGTAAAAAGAACTCAAAGATAATTATACAAAAAAAAAAAAGAGAAACAAAATAATAAAAAGACAAAAGGTGGAAGTTAACAGGCGAGTGACGAACTTTAAATACTCTACCATCAATTTCATATAAAACTCGGAACTTCAGTTGTGTGTGTGTGTTTTTTTTTTTTTACATATTGATGCTTCCTCCGTTAGTAAATTTAAATTAGTTAATCATATGTACAAATGTTAAATACATTAAATAAGGATTAACTGGAAGAGTCATCGCTATGCTAAATTTATGTAGGTTGAGTTTCAAAGCTGAACGTTTGAAAAAATAAGCATATGTCATATGCTATTACATTCAATGTAAATAAACAAAAATGATTTATAGTGTAGGGTATGTAGCTAAAGAATTGCACATTAATTAACAAGATTGCAGCATTTATATGACGTTTTTAATATATTTCTTTATATTTGTCTGTGTGTGTGTGTAAAATATTATTTTAGGTGAAGATCGAGGGAATTAAGAAGCAAACTCGTGGAGGATGGCCCAGCATGGGGTTACGGAGGCTCTAGCCGCAGAGCTGGCGAAAGCCGTGGACCTGATAATGCATCCAATGACCGTACACCAGGCACGGCTCGAAGCTTATATGGCCTGCGAGCGTTTCAAGGAGGAGTCACCTCTGTGCGCCCAGGTGGGACTCTATTTGGCCAGCTCGGCTCAGTTCAATCAGGAGGTGCGGCACTTCGGCCTACAGCTAATCGAGTACACAATCAAATTCAAATGGAATTGCATAACACACGAGGAGAAAGTGTACATTAAGGATAATGCCATCAAGATGCTAAATTTGGGTGTTGGCCCAGCCGAGGATCGCACGCTGTTGCATTTAAAGGACGCTCTCTCGCGCATCATTGTCGAGATGATCAAGCGTGAATGGCCCCAACAGTGGTCAGATCTGTTGCCCGAACTGTCGCAGGCTTGCACCAATGGTGAGGCTCAAACGGAGCTAGTTTTGTTGGTCTTCTTGCGCTTGGTTGAGGACGTGGCGCTGCTCCAGACAATCGAATCGAATCAGCGACGCAAGGACATGTATCAGGCACTCAACAACAACATGAATGATATATTTGAGTTCTTTCTGCGTCTGATCGAACAGCATGTGACCGCATTCCGGGAAACAACCCGTTTGGGCAACTATCACAAGGCGAATGCCCACAGCCGAGTCGTTGAGACGGTGCTGCTGACGCTGAGCGGCTTTGTGGAGTGGGTCAGCATCAATCACATCATGTCGAGCAACGGAAAACTGATGCATTTCCTTTGCATACTCCTGAATGATAAAGCATTCCAATGCAATGCTGCCGAATGTCTCGCACAAATCACAAATCGTAAGGGCCAGACAAAGGAGCGCAAACCCCTGCTCCAGCTGTATGGCGAGGAGCCCTTACGGTACATCTACACGGCCACCCAAATGCAGGTGGACACCAGCAGTGCACAGGCCATCGAACAGCACCATAATTTCCTCAAGAAACTCATTCAAGTGCTGAACGGCATGGTGCAACAATTGGTTGCGCTGTGGGGCAAGGACGAGGGCACCCAGCGACCGGCACAATTGAATGTAATGTTTGAATGTCTGCTACTGCTCGCCCAGCATCCATCGCTGACTGTGGCACATGGAGCCACCCTGATTTGGCAGCTGCTGCTGAAGCACGACGGCTGCTCCAAGGACTACCTGATGGTCAACTACATTCCCAAGCTAATACAAACCATTGCGCCGCGCATTGTCAAGATATCGTATCCAAGCCAACAATCGGATGGAGTCACCCAAGTCCTGCTGCCCAACAGCACTGAGGCCTACATACGCATGGAGTACGACAGCGAGGAGGAATTTGCCATATACTTCTTTCGCTGTCGCACCGACTTCCTCGAGATCTTTCGGCAGGCAACGCTGGTGCAGCCATTGATAACGTACGGCTATTGCGAGCAGTGGCTGCAGATGCGACTGCGCAACGCTCACACGGAACAGGAAATGTCGAACATGAGTTGCAGTGTACTCGATCCCATTTACTTGGAGTGGGATGCGTTGGTCTGTGTCCTGGATGGTGTACTTAGTCGCATTTTGATGGTGTCCGAGCGGCCAGCTGTCGCGGGCGGCCTTCGTTTGCTGGAGGAGTGCCTCAAGCTGGAAACATCAAATCCATTAATCTATTCCATTTTATTATCTTGCATATCAGCGCTGTTTGTGTTCCTCAGCATGTCCTCGTGCCAACTGACGCCCAACAATTGTGTGGCCATGAGTGGTGTGACGCTCCTGCCCCGTGTCCTGGACAAGATCTTCCGCGCATTGGTTCTGAAGCCACCCAATGAGCTAGAGAAGGTGCAACAGAAGTCCGCTAAGAATTTGCGTCGACATGCTGCCTCGTTGCTGGTCAAACTGGCACACAAGTATCCACTGCTCTTGCTGCCCGTTTTCGAGCAGATCAACAATCACGTGGAGTGCCTGCTTAAGGAGCCGTCGTCGCCTCATCTGTGCCGAATGATGCGCACCACGCTGCAGGAGGCGCTCATCCTAATCTCGAATCATTTCTGTGACTTTGAGCGTCAGACGCTCTTCATCGAGCACATCATCCAGCAGAAGCGCTCGGAGTGGCTCAGCTTTGGCGATGTATTCAAATCCCCGCTGGAGTTCATGCGTTTCGTTGGATTGGACAAGCCGCCCGTCTACGATATTGACCGTGATCCCTCCGTTGTGCAACGTTCGCGGATTCTGGATGCTCTGCATGTGGTCCTGGGTGTCGTTAAACGGTGCACCTGGCCCGATGATCCGGATCGCGCCCAGCGCGGTGGCTTTGTCATTGGCTGCACAGATCTGGGCAATCCCATCTGCAGGAATCCGGCAACGAAGCATGTGGTGCCGCTGCTCTCGCACGTGCTTAGCCTGATGCGTGTTCTGAATGAGCTCTTCCGGCCGGAGGCATTGGCTGCTCTCTCCGAGGGCTATCGCAATATTCACGGCATGCTGGAGCATGAGAAGAAGCTGCTGATGGGCATATGCGCCATACCCGCTGATCCCCTGGACCCGACCATCAAATCGGAACCAACCGCCTTCGAGAAGATGCAAACCTTCATGACTGTGGTCAGCGAGGGCTGCTATCATTTGATGGGTTCGGCGGGTCCGTCTCTCGGACGTGATCTCTACCAGCTGGTGGGTTTGTCCGATGCCATAATCAGCAATGTGTTCAGCTGCTTGGACATCATACCCGATTATCGTATGCGACCCATAATCCGAGTATTCTTTAAGCCATTCGTCTACTCGTGCCCGCCCAGCTTCTATGAGTCGGTGCTGGTGCCGCTCTTCGCTCATCTGACTCCGCTCATGTGCGAGCGGCTGACACGTCGCTGGATCTACATCTCGTCACTGTACGAGTCGGGGCAGCTGAATGGCGAGGTGAACGACACACAGGAGGTGCTCGAGGATCAGCTGAATCGGACACTCACACGCGAATATCTCGATGTGCTAAAGATCGCCTTGGTGGGCGGTCAAATCGGTGCGGATCATGTGAATGCGGCTGGTGGTGCCAACGTGGTGGCAATGGAGAACGAGGAGCACTCCATGGACAGTGTACCACAGTCGCGTGCCTCGCAATCCGCCCTGCTCTCGGACACCATCAGCGATCTGGGTGGCCAGCTGCTGCGCAATGGCATGATCGGCAACTACATCCTGATGACACTGCTGAAGGCGATCGCCTGGAACGATGGCATGTGCAGCATGAAGGCTGTGAATATAGCGGCGCCCGTCATGCGCTTTCTCGCCGCCGAGCAGCTGATGGATGAGAATAAGGCCGTGAGTGCCTTTACAGCGGTGCTGCAGGGCATGCAGGTGCATGGCCAGCATGAGGCGAATCAATCCGGATTGATAACACTCGGCGTTCAGTTCTATGAACTGCTGCGTCCGAAATTCCCAGTGCTCAGCGAAGTTTTGCAGCACATTCCAAGCGTCAATGCGGCGGATGTGCAAAAGTTCGATGAAAAGGTCGCGGTGGCTCCCGTCAAGGGCAACAAGGTGGATCGCGCCAAAAAGGACATATTCAAGAAGCTGACCGCCCAGCTAGTGGGACGCAGCGTCAATCAATTGTTCCGGCACGAGGTGCAAATCGCCAACTTGCCACCGATGCAGTCAAATCAAAAGCAAATCAACTCAACCAGCGTCGACATCATGGACAGCAATCAGAATGCCAATCTGAGCAAGCTGTTCCACACCGAAAAGTGACAGGCGGCGACGACGACGACGACGACTCGATGCCGATGCCGATAATAATGATCGACGGATCGATAATCGATAATCGATGTTGCCCATGCCGTCCCGCCGCGGCGACGACTGAAAGTAAATTAATTGTAAACTAGTTAGGCAGCATTAGCTGCAGCAGTAGCAGCAGCAGAAAGCAACAACAACTGGAGGAGTAGAAGCAATACCCAAGCCAATATTGCCTGGAACGGAAGCTACCCCCCTTACACACACACACACACACACACTCACACATACACACTCACGCATACACACCCTCATTATCATTGCCATCCAAATCCTAGTTTTAAACATAGCTATAGCTATGGCTTTCACACGATTCCCACGTGAACATGGCTACAGTCTGTTGCAGTCATCAACTGCTGCGAGCGAGTGCAATACCGAACCCGAAAGCCTTGCTTTAAGTTTCAACTTTAGCTAGCTCCATTTCTAAGCCTCATCTCTAGCTGTTCCGCTCCTTGCTTTATTCTCATCTCTCCAACTGCCACAATTGCCACAAGTTTTGCTGCAACTACTTGCTACACATATAAAAAAAAGGAAAAAAAAAAAACACAAAATTGTAAACATTTTTTTGCTATTATTTATTGTATAACACTTTTAATGTTTAAGCTCCCTTAGCACCTTTTTTAACTTTTACATTTTCCAGTTATTTTTCCCACTTGTTTTGGCAGTAGCTTTTTGTTATTTATTGTTCCCCAAAATTTGTTATTTTGCACAAACGAAAATGAAAAGAAAAGAAATAGAAATAGAAATAGAAATATACACATAATAGTTAAGAACCACAACAACAACAACAATAAGAAACACCAAGTAATGCTCGAACAGTAAATTGGCCTTGCAGTAAATCAATAGTTGAGCGCCCACATTTTTATATAAATTATTTACAATTATATATATATATTTATAAATATATAACATTTTTCAAATTGTATATTCGAATTAGATGATGATGAAGAAGAATAAGAAAAGTAGAATACCCTTAATAAATATTGTATACATATTTGAAGAAAATAAAATTATTGAAATTACGCTTAGGGTTTTAGGCTAATCAAACAGGAGTTATTAATGTGTAATATCATCTTGTACACACACACAACACACTTACACACAAACACCCCCATGCCCCACACACCTACACACATTTATATTGGGATATATTTTACAATATTCAAAAACTGAAATTATATTTTTAAAAGCGAATAAAAAACGAAAAACTATAATAAAAAAAAAAAAAATAGTAACAAAAAAAAAAAGAACACAAAGTGCCGTAAAGTACAGAAAAACATTTAATAGTCGAGGATCCTAGTTATACTAATGGGCTTCACTCCGAAATAAATTCAATGAAAAACGGGTTTAAATAACACTATCAAAAATTAGCACATGCTGCTTAAAATGTTAAAATATAAACAAGAAATATATTCTAATCATAAACGAAACGCATTTCCTAATTTAAAAAAAAAAAAAATATATCCAAAAAGCCTTTTTGCATAATTAGCCAAGTTAATAAAAAAAAAAAAATAAAATAAAAATTCTTTATACATACAGATATTGAATAATTATATATATATATTTAAATATCGAGTTTCTCAATGCACAATAATCCCATAAGAAACATCTTTGTAGCTTTAAGCGCAAAAGAAACATTTTTATACTCGTATGTCATTTTCCTACTCAAAACAAAAGTTCACTTTTAGCTTACAATATAACATAATACAATTCAAATATAGATATATATATACATACTGAGACCGAGGATCGTATATATATATATATGATACAATTTGTAATAAAAATACGCGTATGCATAGATTGTTTATATAGCATATATGTATATATAGAGAGAGTTCCTTTAATCCTTAGCCACCATGCCGATTGTCGCACAGATTACTCCAGTCGGGCACATGCTCGTTCTTTAGGTACGAGTCCTTGGTTAGCGACCGCGTTTGGATGAGATCTGTGGCACCGCACAAGGAACCGCCCAGCCAGGCTGTGAAATTCTGTTTGCCAATCGCTTGATAGAACTTGAACTGCAATTGGCCATGGAAACGTGTCGCATAGTAGTCATCATTGGCCAGCAAGTGCTGCAGCTCTTGCTTGAGTCGTGCCAGCAGACCCGGCACCATGGCCCCACCTCCAATGACAAAGATGCTCTCCACCAGGGCGCGACGTACATCCATGCTGCAATCGAGTATGGCGCGCAATATCAAATGCGGCAAGCTATCCCGTTCATTATTCTGTTCGAAGAGCAGCTCGTAAACAGATTCACGCAGGCTGCCGGGAATGCTAATGACAGCATCATCATCACAGATGCCATATTCCACATCGGGTGGCGATTGCCTGTCCTCTTTGTAGGCACGTTCAAAGCTATTCACAAAGCAGGTGCGCACTTTAATATCCTCCAGGACGCTGGGCGTTAGCAATTGTTCCTTGACGCCCGTTGCTAGCAGCTGCCGTTTGATCTCCTCTTCCACTGCTCTGCTGCCATAGCTCTGGTCCTTGAATGCAGACATAATTTGGACGCCGCTAAACACAGGCATTATCGTTGTCTCACTGTAGCCAATGTCCACAACCAGGCCCGTCGGCACAGCCAACGTGGACAGAGAAATTAAATGGGCAGGCACAAAAAGCACCGAAGAGACATCAAAGTGTATGAAGAGTGCTCGGGCTAGGGTCTCCCGTATAATTGTCTGGCCAAAAATGTTCTCCACAATCACAAATTTACGCTCCTTCGGACTGACCAGCAGGTGCCTGTAATTAATGAAAGCTTAAATAACCCATTCTACAATACACAGCTCAATCTCTCTTGGTACTTGAAGAAAATGGTTTGCAGGAAGTCAACAATTTGGTCGTATAGCTCCTCCGTTGTTGCATAGTCAAAGAGCAGCTTGGTTTTCCCAGTTGTGGTCAAGACCACTTCCGTGGGTATTATTTTACGTGGATGAGACTCTGCTGCAAAGCCGAGCCTGCAAATATGGCCAAAACAATTGGGATGATATCATCATCAGAACAAAGTGGATATATTTTTGCAATCGTTGCACTTACTTGGTATACGCATTGCCAATGTCTAGGACGATTGGGGGTTTCTCTTGCATTACACTTTCGTAAAGCGGCATGATTGATATGGTATTCTGTTTAGCAGGCGACAATAATTGTTAACAAATGCAAGCCACACAAAAAGGCAACAGCTGAGTGTTTTGCATATCGCGCTATCGATAGGCATGCAAACCATTGCGGTATATGCGATACCGATAGATTTCCTCTACTTAAGAAAGAATGTCCCATTTGTTTAAAAATAAGGCAAGCTGCAACCAAAAACGAGCCCTAAAATCATGGAGAGACTAATTACAGTTTGATTTTCCAGAATACATTTTTATGTTAGTAATGAAACTTATTCAATTTTGTGTACATAAATTAACGTACTTTTCAAATGCAAATAAAAGTAGTATCGATATATTTAATGCTTGGCACAGCTGTTTCCAAAGTTCCAAATTAACATTAAAGAGTGCTTTAATTTGTTTACCTGTGCGAGGATTATCATTGTCAAGTCTCACATGAACTGCGCATTCTAAAGTCGTTATTAATTCCAAATTTGAGATGGAGCGTGACGAATCTCGCACTGCACCAGGGCAACAGGTAAACACAGTGAACGAAATCCAATATACGAAAGTAACAAACATCCTACCTACAGGCCAAGGAGTCGCAAGCAGAGAAGCAGAAAAATGATGTGAGTGGCGATACTAATTGGGTGGTGCCAACTGCAAAACCAAAAATGAGCAGAAGAGCCAAGTCGGCCACATCGAAGTCGAAGAAGTTAAAAAAAAAGACCAAAAAATCGAAGCATTCGAAAAAATCTCTTAAAAAGAAGCACAAGAAGAAACGAAAATACTCCAGCAGCAGTGACAGCGATAGCGATAGCGATAGCTCCAGCTCCACAAGTAGTTCGGAGTCTGATTCGACTAGGGAGAAAGCGAAGCGCAGTCGCAAATCCGCTGATAAAGGAGTAGCAACTGCTCCACTTCCTATTGTGCCAAAGCCTTTATTGCAGCGCGATAGCTGGATGACTGACAGCACCGATTTAAAGCTGAATACCTTCAGCAAGGAACGCAGGGAAGCAATAAAACCTAACGCAAAGCTGCAGCAAATCGACGCCTATAATCCGGCCGAAAACATAAACGAGCTGAATCCATATTGGAAGAATAACGGCACTGGTCTGCCAGCTTTTAAGAAGCCCGCTGAGGACGACGACGAACGTCCAACACAGTCCACCGCATCAAAATATGTTGGCTCATCCAACTGGAAAAAACCAACAAGAAACTTGGATGATGGTTTGGTTAATCCAAATGGCCACGAATCTCGCGATCGGTCACTTGAGTGCACGGATAACGAGATGCAGCAACGTACCAATGTACCAATACCTTTGACAGATGCGCAATTCAATGCATTGGCCGCACGGGTGGTCAAAGCTGAAATTAAGGGCGATGTGAAACTGGTTGCAGATCTCAAAAAGCAGCTCGAGATGGCACGTAAAGCTCGAGCCGAACATCTGGCTAGTGGCAAGAACCATTCCGAATCCACAAGGACCGAGCAAAAGAGTGAACACATCTTGCTTACCCGCGCCGATGCCAGCGGAAATGTACGTCCACTTCTACAGGCCAAGGCTGATCGCAAATTGGTTGACAAAATGCAAAAGATGGCGGAAACCACTTCGGATGGAAATCGCTACGATATCAAGCAAATGGTTAATCATATATATACATATATATAATTTGCAACTATATATCTAATATGATGTATTCCTTTTTTCAGTTTGAACGGGAGAAGTATGCTACTTCAGCTGAATCAAATTTACAATACGCCAATATTTTATCTAAGAATGAGAAACTGAACGATGATCTGGATGGTATTTTCGAAGATCGTGTGCGCAAAGACATGGCCGAAGGCAATAATGAGCAGCGCGAACTGAATCGGGCTGTAAAGGAACAACAAAAGATGAGCGCCACCTTGGACAATTGCGAAAGATGCTTTGACTCCCAAAAGTTAGCAAAAGAAAGGCTACTCTCAGTGGGCACTAAGGTCTATTTAACTTTGCCCTCGCATGTGGGGCTGCAGCCAGATCACTGCATTTTAACTTCCGTGCAGCATGTCTCTGCCTGCACATTGCTTGACGAGGACGTTTGGGAGGAGTTAACTACCTTTCGTAAGGCTTTAACCCAAATGTTTGCTGCCCAGAATAGGGATGTGATATTCTTTGAGATAGCCAATAAGCTGTATAGACGTCAACACTTGTCTGTCCATTGTATACCCATACCGCAGTCTAAGGGTGAGATAGCTCCATTCTATTTCAAAAAGGCCATCGAGGAGTCTGAACAGGAATGGTCCATTAATAAGCAACTAATATCTTTGGGCAAAAAATCCTTGCGAGCAGCTATACCAAAAGGCTTGCCCTATTTCTGGGTACATTTTGGTATGGATCGTGGCTTTGCTCACGTCATCGAGGATCAGGAGCGCTTCCCACCGAATTACGCACAGGTTGGCTTCACTCTAAAAAAAAAAAATTTAATAGATGTATTTCAATAATTTCTTTTTATCTATTTAGCAAATTATTGCCGGAATGCTGGACCTGGAAATGCGTCATTGGCGGAATCCGCCTAAAGGACATAACATACACATTAATGTAAAATCATTTACTGATGCTTGGAAGAATTACGATTTTACCAAATCATAAATAGGTTTAATATTATTTTTGTATTGTATCAAATTAAATGCAGCAGTTAATAAATAAATAAATAGAACAATACGTACAACAAATTTCATGGTATCGAATTAAAAAGTGAGCAAGGAAGAATAAATGCACGTTATAATTTTCAATAATGTCAAAAATCGATATTTTTCCCATCGATAAGTACTCCAGTGCTTTCATTGACAGCACCGATAAGTTCTCACGATTAGGTGGCAGCCTCTTCATCTACAATAAGCGCAGCCAACTTCGAGAGTCTTGTTCTTTTTTCCGGTTGACTTTGACTAGCAAGGTAGTGCTCGCGTTCGTTTACTCAAATATATTTTTTTTTAGTTTTGAAAATATTGCTGCAAATGCTCAGCAATAAATGAAAATGTGTGTCTCTTAAAGGGACAGAGTGAATGTTGCACTTGAATTAATTTGAAATGGCGAAAACTTCATTAAACACTTAAAAAGCAATCCAATTTGAGATTTGCACAATATTGTTGTCGTTGTTTGCATGTGTGCGTGCGAACGTGTGTGTGTGTGCGTGCTTGTTCGCGAATAGCAACGTGTTTTTTAACAAAATTTTTTTTATACAATGTTTGTTTTTGTGTTTTTTCGCATCTAGATGCCAGGTGTCACAGTGAAGGATATTGATCAACATGCCGTTACCAAGGCGGTCGCTGTTTTCCTTAAGAAGTGAGTCTCGTGTGAGCTCTACACAACACTATATTTTGTCTCTTTATATATGTGTGTGTAGACATAACCTCACAAATGTGCATCTTTGTTTGTATATATCAATGATTTATTAACTTTTGCATATTTTAGAACTGGCAAATTGAAGGTGCCCGACCAGATGGACATCATCAAGACCGCCAAATTCAAGGAACTGGCACCCTACGATCCCGACTGGTTCTATGTGCGTTGTGCCTCCATAATGCGCCATCTCTATCATCGCAGTCCAGCTGGTGTTGGCTCCATCACAAAGATCTATGGCGGACGCAAACGCAACGGTGTGCATCCATCTCATTTCTGCCGTGCCGCTGACGGTGCTGCCCGCAAGGCACTGCAGGCTCTCGAGCATGCCCGCCTTGTTGAGAAGCACCCCGAGGGTGGCCGCAAATTGAGCTCGATTGGACAGCGGGATCTGGATCGCATTGCCAATCAGATCGTCGCCAAGCAGCGAGACGCTGCCAAACAAACTGGCCCAATTGTTATTTCCAAGTAAAATTTTATATGTGGACAACGCGACGAGAAGTCTATAAAAATACAAATCTTATATTTTAGACTTGTAAGAGTTTTCTTTGCATATGCAAATGCTGGCGATAATATAAACATAAATCACTGAAGTCTATAAAACGCGCACGTCAACAAGTGCCATTTTTCATTGGGTTTCACTATGAATTTCAGAATGGTTCAATTTTGTAAAAAATATCAAACTTAGCTGCGAATCAGGGAATACAGTGAAGTCTCTTGCTAATTTAAAGAAGAGGCCTGAAGTTGTGCAAACTGATCCCAAACCCAAGTTGTATTTTATCCTATCCTCAAAAGAGTGAACCGACGAATTGGTATGACTGACGGAAGATCGGCTAATATTGCATGATAGTTCATAGAATCGGTCCTATACATTCTACTTCTGTATTGTCGAACTAGTTATTTAGCTTAGACTGTTCATGAAATGAGAATTACAATATAACTCCCAGGAGGACTATGTATACGGGATCAACTCGCGCTCGATCCCATGATGACTTAAAAGTATATGGTAAATATGAGATGCCTTAGATAGGCAATACTTCAGATGGAGTATACTTTAGATAGGTAATCATTAACGGCCTGAAGTTGTTTAGTACTAATACACTCACCCATATAAATATGATGTATATGTGTATTATCGTATTGAGAGAACATGCGCTAAAAATCCCCCGTGGGAGGATCAACTCCAATATTTATATTTCTTATAGTGTAAATATTGTTCAGTACATACATACATACATATGTATGTATATGTACATATATAGACTATAAGTGATATACATGAGCTATATAAGCTGATTGAAATTTATACAGTTTGCCAGATGTACATAATGTTGTTGTTTTATAGTACATTTATTTAAATTTTAAGAATGTATTATAGAGCCTTACGACTAGTTTGTGTTTGTTAAATAGTTTACATTTAACCTTTATCTGGCAGATAAATCTCTATTAAAGTCAGCAAATCCTAAACTATCCCAATTGGATACATCTGAGGGAATGAGGCTGCTTTAGAGATTTCGTATCAGACTCTATCCAGAGCCTCGACCATAACAATGCTGTTACCACGAATTACCTGAAAATATAAAGTTCGCATTGTAACAAATATTATGTGGTTAGTCTAGTGCTATACTTACCACCATTCCAATGCTGTTTTTGGTATTATCCTTGCACTCCTCCACCGTATCGTCGAGCACAACGTTCATGAATGGATCGAAGCCGCGCAGAATGCCGGTGACAGCGCGGCCGCCATTTAGCTTAAGCATCATGCGCTTGTCCATGTATCTGATAATAAGGAAACAAATGAGCAGTTAGCACATGCATACGCCCACTTGCCAACGCGGTAGAGATACTCACTTTTTCAGCTCTGGTGGATGTGCTTTCGACATTTTCGTTTATGGAATTTAAAAATTAATTTGTCGCGAAATCAAGTCAATGTAAATGCAAACGCGTTTCGGTGTGACCGCTTGTAAACGTTTGCTCAGTGCTGTAAAATGCAGTAAAAAGAAATGCACTAAATGTGCTATTTAACTATCGTACAAAATATACACATATTTGGGTCATGATAACGATAGTATCGCGAGCATTAAACGATAGTTTTGCAGCTCCCTCGTAGCAACAGAGTCAACGATAACTGCTAGCATCGGCAATTAATAAGTTTTTAAGTTTATTTTTATTAGGTTTCAAATTGTGTTTGTTTGTTTTTTTATTTGTTTTTTGGTGTAATGTGTATTTATGTTAACTGATAAATAAGGCCAGCGTTTAATGAAACCATGCAAATGATGCATGTGAAAGTCGATTGAAAGCGCTAAACACGAAATCCACATAAATCGCATCCGTCGCTGTATGTTTGTATGCGCCCGAGTGCGAGTGTGTGTGTTGGTTGCGCTTGTCAGTGTCTGTTTGTGTGCGTTGTGCGTGCGAATGTGTTAGTGTGGCCAAAGACTTTGTCGTCGCCTATTGACGGGCCCAGCCAAAAGGGCGGGTAAAAGAAAAGTCAACAAACGAGAGAACGAGGGAACTAACAACTCCCTGGCAATTGCAGTTGACGGCGCCATAATAACGGAACAAGCTAAAATGTTCACAAAGAAGAAGAAGAAACCGCTGATCTCGATGCCCAGCAATTTCGAGCATCGCGTGCACACGGGCTTCGACAAGCGAGAGAACAAATATGTCGGCTTGCCACTGCAATGGGCCTCCATAGTGGGCAACAATCAAATTTTGAAGTCCAG
Source organism: Drosophila navojoa (assembly GCF_054131105.1). Lineage (NCBI taxonomy): Eukaryota > Metazoa > Arthropoda > Insecta > Diptera > Drosophilidae > Drosophila > Drosophila navojoa. The sequence continues at coordinate 5,096,709 of NC_142895.1, read as the reverse complement.
CAATCGGCCGCTGCCGCTGGTGGATCCCTCAGAGATAACGCCCACAGAAATACTGGATCTGAAGACAATTGTGCGTCCGCATCATAATAACAATAAGGCAGACACAACATCGCTCAATAGCAGCAGCAGCAGCGCCCTGATGATGAACAATCCAGCAATGTTGCAGCAGCAGCAGCAGCAACAGTTGCTGCCAAAGACATCGCATGTGGCCCGCTCCAATTCGTTGCGCAGCTCCAGTCCGCCGCGTGTGAGGCGAGTGGCGAATGTGCCGCCCGCTGTGCCTGAGGAGGAGCTGCCATCCGGCACGCCCACGCCTGGCTTCAAGCAACAGCATCTGCAACAACAGCCACAGCAACAACCAATGCCACATAATCTTTTATATACCAGTCAGCATATCCATTCACATTCACATTCGCATCCACATCCGCATCCACATTCCAATGGTGGGCTAACGGCTCCTTTGGCTGTGCGCACCGATCCGTTCCGGATGCCTCAGCAGCTGCAGCAGCAGCAACAGCAGCAGCAGCAAACGTCGCCAGTCAGCTCTGTGGCCAGCTCGCATCACAACAACAATAATAATATTAACAACAATGGTCAAAGCTATCCAATGTATCCTGCCTCCCAGCAACAACCAAATCAGAATCCACATGCCAACAAGACAGCGCCAACAACAGCAACAGGAGCAGCAGCAGCAACGGCATCGCGTGCCAGCTCCAGCTCGAGTGGTAATGCTGCCGCCGCCGCCCTGGCTGCCCAGGCCCAAGCGCAGGCGCAACCAAAGCAGGAGCAAAGGCTGACGCACGAGCAATTCCGCGCTGCCCTGCAAATGGTTGTCTCCGCCGGTGATCCGCGCGAGAATCTGGAGAATTTCAACAAAATAGGCGAAGGCTCCACGGGCACTGTGTGCATAGCCACCGACAAGTCAACAGGTGAGTGACCAATCCTTCAATAGCTGAGCATTATATATTAACTCCTCCCTCTCGCTGTCTCTCTCGTTCTCACTTGATCCCTTGGTAGGTCGTCAAGTGGCTGTTAAGAAAATGGATTTGCGTAAGCAGCAGAGACGCGAGCTGCTCTTCAACGAGGTGGTCATCATGCGTGACTATCATCATCCCAATATTGTGGAGACATACTCCAGCTTTCTGGTCAACGACGAGCTCTGGGTGGTCATGGAGTATCTGGAGGGCGGCGCACTCACCGACATTGTCACACATTCCCGCATGGATGAGGAGCAAATTGCGACCGTTTGCAAGCAATGCCTCAAAGCTTTGGCCTATTTGCATTCACAGGTGCGTGACCAGCATTTCCAGCAGACGAGTTGTCAGCCAAAAGCCTCGCCCAATGCCTTTTCACTTCTCTTCTTTGCTTTCTGTGCACTCTTTCAATGCCTTTCTATTTTCGTTCTTTTGCGCTTTCTTCTTTTGCGACGTTTTGTGGTTTGGTTTCCATTTCCAAATGTCGCCCGTCGCATAGGTAATGCGATAGCCTGTCAAGTGGGCGCTTGGGGACGGCTGGGTCGTTGGGTGGTTGAGTGGTTGGGTGTTACGTGCTTTCGACGACCATAAATTTCGCTGACCCAAACCTTTGGCTGTAAATAGAAGTTCAGTTGAATGTGAATAATAGGCTTAACCAGAATGTTCTTTAAGTATTTACAAATATAATATATATGGGTATATATATTTAGATATGTAAGTAGTGTACAATCACATATATATTTTCTGTTCATGGGGCATCTATTAGAAATAGCGATTGCTCAACAATTGGAATTGACATTTTTACTTATCAAGGAATCCGAGTTTAGAAATAAAGGAAATCAGGAGGAGAGATTAAGGAAGTGAGTTAAAGTAACAAAAGGTAGGAGAGAGATAGGGTAGGTGGGCGATACCAAGATATAAATGAAAAGAGATCAAGAGAGACAGAGAGTAAGAGTGAGGATCAGAGAGGACAGAAGACCCATTGAGAGAGAGGAAGAGAGATGCAGAGTTAGAAATAGAGAGCAAAAGAGACATGCATATACTGAGATAGAAAGATGCGGTTACAGACAAAGAGAGGGAGAGAGAGAGAGAGAGAGAGAGATTAAAAACGAGGTGGTTACAGAGAGAAAGATAGAGAATAATCGGCTTATACAGAGAGAAAGAGAGAGTAAAATCTGCTTATACACAGAGAGTGAGAAGAGGGAACACATCGAAAGTTACAGAACGAGATACATAAATAGATTTTTAGGAAGATACAGCAAAATATAAAGACAGTGAACGGAATACAGCAGCAAGAGAGAAGTATAAACATAGATAGATATATTCTTATAGAACTTCAATAAAGCTAGACAATGCTATAAGGGAAGTATATAGGACGAGTGAGTGATCAAGTACAAGTAGAGTTAGTTTAAGAATAGTTTATTATTATTTGGAGTTACTGGTTCCAGGGTATTTCTCAGTTAATTAAAAAGCGAAGGTAGTCGGGCTGCTTTTCACGGATCAAAGGTTACCATTTAATATTTCGACTCCAATTAAAATTCAAATCATTCCTATTCTCCACTCACTGCCAGGGTAACTCTTAGTTATGCATACCCATTCTGACCCTATACTAATTTGGTTTCCATTTCCACTTCAAATAGGGCGTCATCCATCGGGACATCAAATCCGATTCGATACTCTTGGCCGCTGATGGGCGGGTGAAGCTGTCGGACTTTGGTTTCTGTGCGCAAGTGTCGCAGGAGCTGCCCAAACGGAAGTCCTTGGTGGGCACACCCTACTGGATGTCGCCGGAGGTCATTTCGCGCCTGCCGTACGGCCCCGACGTGGATATCTGGTCGCTGGGCATAATGGTCATCGAAATGGTGGACGGCGAGCCGCCGTTCTTCAACGAGCCGCCATTGCAGGCGATGCGTCGCATTCGGGATATGCAGCCGCCAAATCTGAAGAATGCCCACAAGGTGTCGCCGCGTCTGCAATCGTTTTTGGACCGAATGCTCGTCCGGGATCCGGCACAGCGTGCAACGGCCGCTGAGCTGTTGGCTCATCCATTTCTGCGACAAGCGGGACCGCCGTCTCTCTTGGTGCCTCTCATGCGCAATTCGAGGCATCACACCTGATGATGATGATGACGATGATGACGATGATGACGATGATCCACTTGGGTTACATCTACTGCTCCCGCTCCAGCTGCTGTTGCCGTTGCTGCTGCCCTTGTTTCTGCATTCTAGTTTACAAGCTCCACTTAATGTAGTATTATTCCATATTTTTCGTTTGTTTGTTTTTTTTTTTTATACGGCTACACGGCAATCGCTACTTAAACTGTTAACCAGCCACGCCTCTAACATCCCACACATTCATGCATCATCCAGATCCATATCCATATCCACATTCGTATCTTCATATTTTATTTGTTTACTTTTTGTTAAGCATTTTATGTTGGCTACAGCAAATATTTTTTATATATTTATATATAGAGACCCCAAACATATTTTGATTAAAAAGCTGAAAAGTACGCTCTATAAGTCATAGCCACGCCCCCAATTTGTAATTTATAATGATAGATAACAATCTATGGCTATACCTATAACTAAATCTATGTCTACGTCTCTATAACTAAGCTCGAACGAGAATGTGCCTTGTGACTAGGAAACATTGAAATATTGAAATATTATATATATATATATATATATATATATGTCTGAAACGCCATTTGGTTAAAGCTAATACTCGATCGTTAGTGTTCTATATACATATATATATATATATACTTATATACGCATATATATTTGCAGACCAAATTCGAGCTCAAGATCTTTTCGAAATGCTAATTTTAGCTCACAAAAAGCGGGCAAAATTTCTTGTCAATACATAAAAATGCTTTTACACATTTATTAATATTATTTAACAAAAAAAAGAAGTAATATATATGTATCTATTTATACATATATACAAACAGAGTTCGAATATATTTAAAAGTAAAGCAAATATCGAAGCGAATATAGAGTACTTAATGTCTAAGTATAGAGAGACAACGAATCATGCAAATATATATATAAATTGCTCACATTCAACGAATAGCAACTTTTATATGTTTTATATATATATATATATATATATGTACAAACCTGTACTTATATATACATATACATATATATATATATATTTATATATATATATAGCCTATGTATAGCAATTATTTATATCTTACGTAAGTTTTGATTATACAAAAATTTTTACATTTTTTTAAAGTTTACCGAAAGTTTGCGGTTTCCATAATTGTGAATTGTTAAAACACAAGAAGTAATACATTCCCACGCCCCACACATAATTGGAAAAGATTCCATTTTAAGCAGATTTTTTTTACAGTGTTCTGTAATTATTAACGAATAAAATACACAAGTATTGAAACGAAAATCGTATATTTCTTTAATTTTAATGGAAACTGGGATTTTAAATTGGATAATGAACAGAAATTTGTATAAGAATAAGTTAGGGACTACCGAATCAAAATTTACAAAGCAAAGCTCGAGAGAATTCTGAAGAATAAATCAAAAATCACATTCAAAATTTTCATCCTAGAATACTTTCAAAACGGCTACATAATGGCGCGCTGAGAAGGAGAGAAAAAAAACTGTTTTACCGGCTATAACCGGTTCGGCTTACAGTGCTGCCTAGCTTCAGCTACACTGAACCGGTTCAAACCAGTGTATCAGAAGTTAACGGAAAAGTTGAAAATAAATACAAATATTTTGTTTTAAATTTTTTTTGTATATATTTTTTTATTTATTTATAATGGTTGTTTTTTGTTTGTTGTTGTTTTTGTGTTGTTGCTTTAGGTATTATTTTAGTTTGTTTATCAATTGAAATAAGTGTGTGTGTGTGTGAGTGTGCGCTGATATATGAGCTATAAATATTCCAATGCAAATATATATACACAAATACAAGCGCACAAAGGCAAGTGAGAGAAGGTTGTGGTACATGTGTGAGTGTGTAATGAGCTGTGCATGCACGTTTGTGTGTGTGTGTGAGTTTGAGCATAAAATACATAAATAAACGCACACACATAAGCATACATGCACTGGCGCCACATGTTGAAAAAAAAAATGTACTAAAAACTAAACAGGCAGAGCTTGAGCTGCCCTTAGCTAGCAATGAGTGTGAGAGAGACAGTGGGTGCGTGTGTGTGTGTGTGTCAACTGATTATGTATATTATTTGTATGTATGCATGTATGCATGCTAGCAGGCCAAGCTTGAGCTGTCCTTGGGCTAGCCGTGCATGTGAGCGAAAGGGAAAGGAAGAGAGCGAAAAACGGAGGGAATGGAACAGTGTGTAACATAACTGTTAAGCTACAGTGCCTTAAAAAAGTGTGTAGATGTATGCACGTATGCATGTAAGTTAGCTTAGTTGCGCTTCCTCAAGGCCAGGCGACTGCTGAGCGGACGCTTGAGCTTTGGCTCCTCTTCCTTCTGCTGTTGCTCCGATTCCTCGGCAGCGGTGTCCACCTCCGGTTCCGCCTTCACTGGCTTCGACAGCTTGCGACGATTGACTGCAAAAGTGAGGTTAATGTGATTGAAAAATACGATCTGGGATTCAGCATCACTTACGTGCCGAATTGCTCTTGTAGCCGCCCTTGGCGTGGCCAGCGGCGGCTGCAGCCGGTGCCGGTGCCTGGGCGCTGGCAGCCTCATCATGGTCAGCGGGCTCCTCATCGGTCTTCTTGGCAGCTGGCTTGCTGGCAGCCGGCTTCTCGTTGCGATGCTTCTTGGCGTTCTGCTGGCGGCGCTTCAGCGAATTGAGGAAATCATCGTTGGAGCGGAAGGGACGGATGACGGGGCCAACCTTTTTGGGCGGCTCCGTTGTGGTGGTCGTGGAGCTGGGGCCGCTCTCCTCCTGCTCATCGCCGTACTGGCTGCCAGCGCCGCCGGCACCCTCCTCATTGTACTCATCCTCCTCGGCGCCATCGTCGTTGACCGGCGCCGCTGTTGTCGTTGTCGTTGACTTAGCCGCCTTGCCCACGGGGCGACGCAGTGCAGCGATTCTCTTTGCCGGCGAAACGTTGCCAGCACCCTCCTCCTGGGCGGCAACCAGGCCGTAGCACAGTGCGCAGATGATGAAAAGCAGGCAGCTATTGCACAATAAAAGAGCAAAGTAAAATCAATTTTAGGTTATGTTGAAGATCTTATGCGCACTATGCGTTTTAATTAAGATAATTACTACAACTAATTACTGTGATGACAAAAATATTCCAAAAAATGTGAATTGAAGGTTTAAGGAAATAAAATATATATATACATATATATATATATAATATAATATACATAATATTAAAGCTTACGAACAAATGACAACGTTTATGTTTTGTTGACTATTAAAAACTTTAAAAAGTTTCCAAAAATTGCAATTCTCAATTGTTTGAGGCTATGTCCATACCTTGTAGTCACATTTTCAGTTCATAAAGGTCTTAAAAGCTCTCTAAACTGAAGGGGATAGGAAGAATAATAATTCCGGTTTTTTTTATAGGCCTAGAGATTTTTGCTTTTCTTATGTATGCATGCTTAGCTGCCGTAAGCCGGCTTGACTTGGCAACATCGACAGCATACGACTATCATATACCCTATCATTTATTTGATATATGATAGTTGTTTGTATATGGGTGCGATCAGAATTATATCGAAAATATGAAATAATTAATGTCTATTAATTTCATAGGAAATCCTGTACAGTCTCAAGAGAACATTTCGAAATTTTCAAGTCTTCAAATAAAAGGCTTCAAAGACAAGTATCAATATCGATACTTATCGATAAATGCGAAATGGGAGAGGGTGTAAGATATATCTTGGGTATGGACGGAGAGAGATGAATATATAATTGGATGAAGGGACGAACAACTCGTTCATACACATAAAACTCTTATGCCTAGCAATGGAAACAGAGTACATACATATATTATTCAATGAGAAATAGAGTAAAACTAAAAAAAAATTGTAAGCTCGCTGTTCGCAATCCGAAATATGTTGCTCAACGAGCACGAGGCATAATTTCAATTGAAATTCACCCATATTCAATTAGTTGCCATCTCTCACATATACATGTGTATATAATATAAAGATTATATATATATATTTACACATTATTATAGTGTATATATTGTTTATATATAAGTATATATACATACGATATATTTACAGTCTGGTTGAACGGGTTATGCTGAGAACCTGAACCGGACTTGGTTAATACAAAAAATAAAGACATACAAAATATGAACACGTCTCATACATAACTATATCTATCTACTATATATACATATATATACACATATATACACATATATACATCAGTTAGACCATAAAGATATGTATGCGTCGACGGCTGCTGCGACTGCTGCTGCTGCTGCTTCTTCCTCTTTTGGCGCCTGCGCTGTGCTAACAATTATTAATGCTTAAAGGTCAGCTAAACGGGTTTTAGCTTTTATTTTTCACATTTTGCTGTTGTTTTTGTTTTTGTTTAGTTGTTGCTCGTTTTTTTTTTTTTTCTTATTCACTTTCGATTTCAAATTCATACAGAAACAAAAGACTTAGGCAGCGAACTTGTTTTGAAATACTTCTGGCCTGGACGCACGCCCGCTTAGACATAGGCTAAGGTTAGTAGCTCTCTGTAAGCAGGCACACCCACACATACACACACACACACACAGGTACACGAACAGGTAGAGGTACAGCCAACCCCCCCCCCCCCTCCCCTCGCCTCCTTTGGGCAACAGGTGCTTATGCAAAAGGCAACAGCAACAGCGAAAGACGACGGCAGCAATGGAAACCTGTTGCTCGTAGCCAGAATAAATTGAAATGCGCGCCTGCTGGTTGGCCAATAACGGTAAAATGTGCAAGCCACATTCAAATACAGCTGCCTGAGCAGGGAGAGGCCCCAGCCACGCCCCATAGCCCACAATAGCCCAGCTAGCGAAGACAACAGCTGCAATTGCCGTTAGCTGTTGTTGTTGCTGTTGCTGTTGCTGTTGCTGTTGCTGTTGCTGTCGCCGGCGGGTTGCATCTTTTCGCATTGATTAGGGTCAACCGTGTGGCATGTGCAAGCGACTCTTTGCATTTCAATTGGACTTATGCAACCGCAGCCTCATGGAAAGGTGAAAGGCGTGTTGCTGTTGTTGTGGGTGCGTGTTGCTGGCGTGCCTGGAATCAATAACTGTTGCTGCTGTTGTTGCTGTTGCTGCTGTAATTGCTGTTGTTGCTGCTTCTGCTTACTTCTTAATCGAAATTCAAGTCAAGCCGTGTCCAAGTCTATATGACATTTGGCTTTGAGCTCAACCGGTTTTATTTTTGGCATTTTATTTAAAGCTAGATCGTTGGGGAGGGGGCAAAAAAAACTATTAGAGACAATGCTATACACACTTATACACACACACATTTCTAAGCCAAGCCTTGTTATATAAGAGCAACATTAGTTGCAAATTTATGATAAGCAAAAGCCGTCGAGAATCAATAAGTGGAAGGCGGAACCACATGCTCAATGATGCTGCATCATTATCATCATCATTGTCAACAACATCATCATCATCAGCAGCAGCAGCAGCATCATTATAGATATTATAATAATTAGACCGACTATTCACATACCCTCTAATATCAGCTGCATGCATCCCCATTGCAGTCTTATACCAACTTATACTCGCACTCTTATACGCTCACTCACTCTCTCTGTGAACCGAACTGGTTCCATTTCGTAATTAATATGATTTGAATTTTTATGCATTATGAAATATGTTATTTTAAATGCAAAAAAAAAAAAAAAAAAAAGAAAATGCAAATTATATTGAAAATTTATTTATAGAATGCGTAGCTTTCCGATCCAAAGCAATATATTAAAGTATTTAAATTTTTTGCACTCTCAGCTAAAAATTGAGCTTTGTTTAAAAATCAAGTTTTAGAGATTTTAAATTCTTAGTAAGTCTCAGAGCTGAATAAATCTAGTTTTTATTGTCATTAATGAAAGGGAAATGAATAATTTATATTGGTGTTGAGCCAAGTCTGTCACCATTTGCTCGCTATTGAAGTTAGAGACTTGAAGCTTGACTTGAACATCGTGTATACCCTCGTCTGAGAAAACGTCTAGACTTTTCCGATCCACCCTCTAGGTGCATGAAGTGCTATAGAGTTGTAATTTGCAATGCATTCTCACGTTGACAGCACAAGTTCAAAAAAAAGAGGGAATTACAAAATATCTGGCGGATATATCTAAGCATGATAAATCTAGGTGAATTGTTTCTGCTACAGCTGTAGAGCTAGGAGCTCCAATTTTGCTGTTTACATTTTCTATTAATTAAAAAAAAATATACATATATATATATATTTTTAATAATTCTTAGAATAAATTTAGTTTTTAGTCCAAAATTTTATAGAATTTTTAAGTTTTCTAAAATATTTAAGTTTTCAAAAAGATAAGAAAATATCAAAGTTAGGGCAGACTACATAGTTAGCATATACACATCTATAGTTAATGGTGTATGCATGTATCTGTTTATATTACAGGGTATATGAAGCAACAGATTAAAGCACTTGGTTCACTCAAAGTGTTTGCGTTTCAAGTCAGCGCCTCGAAGAGCTTGTTCAATAAAATGGCAAAAAACTTTTAAGACTTTAGCTTTGTTTAAACATCGGTATATGTATATAGTACATATATGTATATATATGTATATATTATATTATCACATGATTATGATTCGCATATGCGGAATTAGTTCATGGCGATGACGCCATCAACCGAAAACGAGCTAAAATAAAAAAAAAAACAGCGAATTTGATTGGCAATAGCCATGCCCTCAGCTATGCAAAACGGGTCACTATGCTAATTGCCCAACTATATCTGGAACTAGAGGCAGTCGTAGTCATAGCTAAATATATACACAGCTATTTGTATGGGTATATGGGTATATAGGTATTTATGGCATAGCGTTTCTAATAGTTCAAAACACAATTACGAACACTTGAATGACTAAAAGAAAAAAAAAAAAAAAACGTGCACACTTGTTGTCGTTGTTGTTGTCGCGTTAAGTGGGTTCAATAACGGTGCATTGTGTACGTGTTGTTGCCGCTGCTGCTGCTGGTGCTGCTGCTGCAGTTAGCCCAATCAGTTCGTCAAGTGGGCAAGCCAAGCCAAGTTCGTTGCCTGAGTCTTTTGATTTGTGTTACAGTTTCTTTATATGCTGTCGCTGTTGTTGTTGTTGTTGTTATTGCTGGCTTACATTGAATTTGGCTTATGAAATGCACACACACACATACGCACACTCATCATGTTGCCAATTCGCACAGTCCTTGAAAATCAGTTTAAAATACCAAAAGACAAAAAATTGTCTTTTTGTCTACAATTTTTTTATTTTTGGCTCGCAAAATCCACTAAAATGAGTGAGTGAGTGAGTCTGTGTGTGTATATGTGTGCATGTGTGTGTGTATTCTGGTTTGGCTTTTTGGCATGCACATGATCTGATCTCTCTTATTTAAATAATATTGCATAATGCGAGCGATTTGTGTGCGCCAAAAATGAAATGAAACGCATGTAAAACGACAGCAACAACAACAGCAGCCACAACAACAACAACAAGATACAACACCCCAAAAAGCAAGCGAAACTAAATTTAAATCCTGATCTTGCCGTCAAATTGGCGCTTGTTGCTGGCGTCTGCTGTGTTGCTGTTGCTGCGGCTGCTGTTGCTGCTGTTGCTGCTGCTGCTTTTGTTGTTGTTGCTGGCGTGATTAATTCGCGCCATGCGCTATGCGATTAACATACATATTATATATATTTATTTATATATGTATGTATGTGTCTGTCAGCTTGCATTAAGAGTGCAACCGTTAATTTATAAGACAGCAACAACAGCAGCAGCAGCCGCAGCAGCAGCAACAGTTGCAACTGCAATTGCTTGGTAATTAATCCAATATACTTGCACAGAGCCAGCTGCCCAGCAGCCAACTGTGTTGTTGCTGCTGCTGCTGCTGGCGTGCAGGCGACAATGGGTAGAGCAGCGGCAACAGCAGACGGCAACATCAGACGGCAACAGCAGCAGCAACAGCAGACGGCAGCATCAGCTGGCGACCTTGAAACATTTCATTCAATCAATGCACTGACAGCTGGACAGACAGACGCTTCTCACAGCAAGCTGATTCTGTTGCTGCTGTTGCTGGTGCTGCAATTGGCAACGGCAATCGTAGCTGGGAAATGCCATTTGCCATTTCTTTGTGCCGGCAAATGTCACAAGGCAACTGCTGCAATAGCAACGGCAACCGCAACAACGGCAACAGCAAAACAACAACGAGCAACAACAGCAACAAATGATAATCAACTTCGGCATTTTGCTCGAGACGTTGGCGTGTTAAAGTTCAGTTCAGGCATTCGGTTCACATACATTTGTTGCACCTACTTTCAAGCAACAAGTCGTGCCCAAATTATAGGAAAACAAGAAACACGTCAACAACACGACGTGCAAATACCCTGTATGTAGCTAATTTAGCTTGAAAAAGAAGTCTTCAGCTAAAATAGTTTAGTTTCTTGTTAATTTGAATGAATACCCTGTAAAAAATGAGTAAGCATAACGAAGGTAGTCAAATTAAATATGTAAAATACTATTGAAATACCAGAGTTGCTCAAATCATATAAATTACTAGGTATATATGATAGCTATAGCCACTCTATAGCTCTGCAACAGCACATATGGTTATAATAAAAAGAAACAAATCTCGCAAATTCGATATATGTATAAATATGCTCTAGATCCACTCAAGATGCTGTAGACTAAGTTTCAGACTGCTAGCTCTGGCAGTGCCCGAGTTATATGAGTCTGCTGCTGGAAACTCCACGGCTGCACTTCAGCTAACTCAAGTATTTCACCATGAATAGCTTAAGAATAGCTGGCAACACTGGCATTACCAGTTGCACAGAGTAATAGCTAAGCTTATTTCGACATAATTCGAGCAGGCTAAAAATAAATCCAAAACTGAAATCTTTTTTAAAACTTAAAACACGTCAGCAAAAAAAAAATACCAAAAAAAAAAAAAGCAAAATTAATTTGTGTTAAATATATAGAGTATATATAGATTTATATATATACATATGTTTATCACTCACATGTTGAAGTACTTCATTTTGTATGTATGTGTGCGTGAATATTTATAAAAAACTTGGAAAAAAAAGAGCTTGATTCGAATTTGAAAACGCGCGAAACGAACAAAAAATTCACGACGATTTTATTTGATTTTATTTTCGGGCTGCAGGCACTGGGGAGGACTGAGTGTGCGAGTGTGTGTGGTGTGGTGTGGTGTGTGTGTATGTGTGGAGTTTGGAGACTTTTATTGTGTGTAGAGAGATGTGTGTGGGGCACAACTGAGAGTGCTGAGCGCTGGAGTTAAGCTTAAGCCACCGATCACGATCGACTTCTAGAGGCTGACTGAACGTTACTTATGCCGTGTGCATGGAGTTAACCTACCCGGCCATCCAATATTTTTCTGGCAGCCAGCAGTGCCAGTCGATGTTGCTGTTACTTCTGTTGTTGTTGTTGTTGCTGTTGTTGTTTTCTTCTCTTTTCTGTTATCTGTTGTGTTTCTTTTTTTTCTGCCACAGCGACGCCAGCAACAGCAACAGCAACAGCGACGAACAACAGGTTGCTGCCCGCCCGCCCTAAGCCAACTAACCAACTGTAAATGACGGCAGCGGCAGCAGGGGGCGAGGCTAGGCGTGGCAGTGGCCGGGGGTGGTGGAGCTGGGATTGGGGCAGACCATGTTCGTAATTATATGCAAAGAGTGCATGGCGCACTTCTGGTTTGCCAGCCAATTTGTCATTGCTGCCGTCGTGACGCCTGCGTCGCTGTCGCTGTTGCCGTTGCTCGGCCTCTGCTCCGGCCGCTGCCCATGCTGACAGCGCTGCCGGCGCTAGTTGGTGGCTTTTGACAGGTTTTCTTTGGGCTTTCGGCGTCGCTGCTGAAGCCGAAGCTGAGCTTTTATTTTATTGTTGTAGTTACTTTTTAGTAAACACCCTGTAAACATAAAATTTGGTAAAGTGGGTAGACTGAATTAGTGTATATGTAAATAACCTAAAATAAGCCAAAAACGGATCAACATTTATAGCGGAAATTCATTCCTTGTGTTGCTGCTGAAAAAACAGTGCTGCAAACTGACCACACTCAATGCAAATTTTATGGTATTTAAATTTTTGGTATTTCTTTAAAGCTGCAGGCTGTAAATACTTAAAATTTACCATTTTGGACAAGTGGAGACTTCTCATTAGACATAATTGATTGGAGAGATTCTAAATGCTTGACAGGAAATCCGCAAGTGGCGAGCTTTTAGACTTGCAGAGGAAAATGTTTATGTACATATATATTTTCGGCATGACTGTAGGACACTACTAAATATATTTTTAGGTATTTTATAAACAAACTGCTCTACAGGGTATTTGACGGTGTGCATCTTCTCACCTCTTACATTCTTTGCGAGCATCAACTTCATTTTTCTTTTCATTTCAGTTATTTATTTCTTTTTAAAATTTTTGATTAAAAAAACTCTTTTTTTTTTTTTTACGAATGTTTATTAATTAATTTATTGATTTTTGGGGCACTTGTTGTTGTTGTTAAACACGTCGTCTGGTAAATCCCGAGTACCAAATCAAGATGCAGAGTGTAATACTAAAAAGAAGAAATATCCAGATTTACATATACATATCTAATTTATATATGTATATATCTATATCCATATATGACACATATATTTATCTATATTTATATAATTTGATTCATATGCCATGGCGTGGCCTTGAACTGATTCGCATTCGAAGTCAGAGAGAGAGAGAGAAGAAAAAAAAAACATATTTCGGGCGCGGGCGAAACTTTAATAATTAATAATTACGCTAATGACAATGTTAATTATAATGTTAATGATGGGACTAATGCCCATGATCGTGGCTTAATGAGCACTAACCAATCACATATCACTCTTGGCCAGATGTTCTTCTGGCCAAAGACTAAAAAGCAGAAAATATTATTATTTATAAAAAAAGAAGCAAATTAATTAAATTAAAATAAAAATAAAAAATCAATTAACAGCTGGCCAACTTACCTTGAACTACAAAATATCAATGCAGCCTGAGAGGGGTGGGGCAGGGCGATAGGTGTTTAAGGGCAGAGGGGGAGGGTCTCAGACATGCAGACAGCCCAGGGAAGCGCCCAGTCCATCACGTATGAAGCTAGTCACGACTACCAGCTACCCTGTCATGTCGAATTCGTAGCTTCAACTAAACCAAACTCTATGAACTCTAAGAACTATAGATGCTCAAGTAAATCTGCAATTATTATTATTTACTAAATATCTACAAGTCTTGACCTTTCCGAATCTAAGAACTTCGTCTGTCTTCATTGTCGCACAACTCAGCTACCACGTTTATATTCTTCCAGGGTAAACTAGACAGATAAAACAGTTGTTTTTTTTATCAGCCTATAAAACTATTTAAAAAAAAAAAAAGAAACAAAGAAAATCATAAACAATAAACTATAAAATAAAAACCTTGTTCAGCGAGCGATGACACTGAAATCGAATCGAATCAAGCTTAAGAAAAAAAAAATTTGAATCTGAATTTTGAATCGCATCGTATCGAATCGATTCGAATCGCATGCAAATGCAATCCGAAGCAATCAATGGAAGAAGTCATTTATCTAATCTAATATTCATATCATATCTCTCTCACCCTCTAACTATCTATGTGTCTCTGTCTCTTTTCAGATTACAACGTATTAATAATTTTTATGATATGCAAATGTCGATTCAATGGGCCAGAGCCAAACCTAAGCCAAGCCCCGATGGGAGCGCTGCGAACAGGAATGCAGCGTGGAATGGGGCACATGAAGAAGAAGAATGTGGCAATAGGTAAAAATAAATCAGGAAGGAGGAATGTGGAAAAAGCTGCGATTAGCAAGAGAACAAGGAAAGTGAAATGGTGGAAGAAGAAACGAAGAACGTAAATCGAGGAATGTGAAGAGAGTATTTGAGACCTAGAAAGAGTAATGAATACTTGGGAAAAGGATAGAAAAACTAACGGTTAACAATAGAACATGGAACCATAAACAAGGAACATGAAACGAGAAATTGAAAAAGGACGAGAAATACGTAATTTAAAACGAGGAACGAAGCATAATGAGTCTAGAAGGTAAAAAGAAAGCAAGAGTATTATGGAAGACAATTACTTTATGAGAACCCAAATAGAGAGATCAGTAGTAGCTCATGAATACATATATTTAAAGACATTTAATAGGCAGCCCGACTCAAGACTCAAGCTGAAAAGACAAAAGATTGGGGGATTTTCTGAAAATACATATGATTATCAACTATTTACTTACCCTATGAGCCTTATAAATAGAATAAAGACCACATTTTTACATTTCTTGAGATATTTAGTCAACATTTATTCGTAGTGATTGCTTCCATTTGCATTAAATCAGACTTGATAAGAGCTACGGCTAGAGTTAAGTATACAATTTGTTTTGGATACATATGGTATAGATACATGTTCTAATTATCTTAAGATAATTTCATTTATTTTCATTGAAATGCCATTCCATGGCATTGACAATACGAAAACGTTTCCGAAAGCTGTTGAAAAGCCGTTGGGACAGTCTCAAGTTGTTGCTCAGATCCAGAACCGAGCTGCTATTAGATCGAAATTAAACAAAACTCCATAGATAAAGAACAAAAAGAAAACAAACTAATTCTTACAACTAGGGAAACATAGTTGTAGCTATATTTAGGATAGAGCTGTAGCATTTAGGTCGGACAGAATCTTAATAGGTTAGATATGTATACACATATATTTATATATACTCAAGATATCTATAGGATATATAGGACATGCTTTGCATTCTTAGGGACAGACAGAATAGAATGAACTAGCCGAGGGACAGGTTAACATAGATAATTCAATGGATCTATAGGCGAAATATATATGTAGATCGATAGGTGGATAGAGGAACAGGGGAACATTTAACAGAAAGGAATTATAGCTAAATAATACAAATTGAAGATATCAAAATAAAATAAAAAATGGGTTTTGTTTTACATTTTTTACACATTACTTTATTTGCTTGTAGAGTTGCGCTTGGGCAAATCTATTCGACTTTCAGAGACATTTAATTACATACGCTTTGTTTTTTATTTATACTAGCAATAGCATTAAACATAAACGTAATACGACTAATAATAGTAATAATAATAAAATTATAATAAAAATAGAAATAAAAAATAAAGCAAAGCAGCGCTTTCGATCAAAGTTCTTTGTTTTGTTTTTGTTTTTGTTTTTTTTTTTTTAGTTTCCACTAAAGACTAAAAGAAGTCAAAATTGTATGTAGAATGTTTCTTGTATTAGCAGCGATAACATTTATCGATGATGCGATCGATTATTTTTTGCATTGCAGCATTTTGATTGCCCTTTTCGTTTCATTTGCTTTCGTTTTGTTTCGTTTCCGTTTCCGTTTTTCTTTTTTTTTTTTTTGCCAAATTTAATATTTAGAGTTTTTAGGCACACTTCGATAAGTATCTAATATATATATATATGTATATAAAATATGTTTGTTTAATATGAGAAAAATATGTCCAAGACTTCAAAAATTAATCAAATTTCGTGATAAATGCAATAATTTGCTTCTTTGTAGAAAAATTCCTTTATCCCCCCCCAATATGTCATCACTTACATTTGTTAAACAGCGCTCACATTTTATACACTTAATACATAGACACTCACACACACTCACACACACACACACACACACATACATTCACACATAATTAGAAACAGAAATAATACAGAATTTTTCGTTTTGGACAAAGATTTGTTTAGTTAACGCCTGCTGTACGCTAGGTGGCGCCAACACACTCACACAAACACAGAGAGAGACAAAATAAATAATTTGTTTATAACTTAACAACTAAAACATATTTGATATTTAATACTTAGATGTAGCCTTTACACATAAACACAAAAAAAAAAATTCTTGTGCCATGTTTTCGTTTTTTTTTTTTTTCTTTTTTTTTTTTTGTTTAATATGTTCGTTTACTGTTCATAACTCGCTAACTAGCTCCCTCTCTTGCGCTCTTAAGTAACTGCGTTATGGTTTCTTTATCGTTTATCTCTTTCGCTTACATTTTCTTTCATTTTTTTTTTATAGTTTTGGAAGTGTTATTTTTATATGGAATTCAAGTGTACGATTTGTCACTAACTTTAGCTGCCAAGCGACTTAAGTATTTGATATATATAGATGTACAGATATATATAAAAAATATATATAGTGATATATGTATATGGTGTATGCCTGTTCAACTATAACTGTTTTTCTTTTTCTTTTTTTTTTCAAAAAATAAAAATAAATTAAAAACAAACAAAAAAAAAAACATTTGGCCAATGAAATTCGCTACAACAAATATGCAAGGCACACAGATCTATATGTAAATATATATCGATAAAAATATAGAGTATATATAGCATATATATTAATATGTATATGGTATATAGAACTTTTCATTCGACTCTCGTTGCTTATAGTTTAACATAATTACAGCGCTTTGTTATCGTTATCGTTATCGATATATATATACATAGAGATATATACACATATATATATATATGTATCGCAATCGTTATCGTTCTAGTTACAAATCACTCGTTACTTTGCCTTAGCCTTAAATACTAACAGAAATGTTGGGAAATACAAAAAAAAAAATAGTTGTATATATGTATGCATATGTATATGTGTATAGAGTCTATATAGTATATGGTAGATATGATATATATGTATATAAGTACGGCTAATATTACGAACCTATTGGATTATATAATAGAGAACTCAGTTAACGTTTCAGGTTGTGGAAGTTGACGTTGCCATAGCAAAAACAATTGTTTATAGAGCATATACTTAGAGTTGTTGTTGTTGTTATTGTTTTTTTTTTTTTTTTTCTCTTTTTTTTTACTTAACTTGACATTTAAAGAGTTTTCTTGTTTTTAGTGTAAATGAATCAAAAAATATTTTATATATATGCGAATATATATACATACCGAGGGATCTATGTAGTAGTAGTATGCATTTATGTAGCGTTAAATTAAGTAGATATTTTAGTTATAAGTAGTTGGTATGAACATTAGATACAATCAGTTAGAAGACAACCTTTTGTTGATTGCTTGTTTTTTTTTTTTTTTTTTTTTTTTTTTTGTTTTTTTGTTTATCTCTCCAACATTTGAAATGAATTAGCAGCATCATCTTCCTCGCGCCACCCCATCACACATGCTCCAGTTAGTGGTATATATAAATGAGTTTATATATATGTATATATATATATATATATAAATATACATGTATAGTGTATGCATCTGTAGCTGATTTTGTATATGCCAGACGAGCTTCATTGCTTCAACGAAGAGTTGGCCGGCAGCGTGGCAGAACGTTGCACATTCGGCGCATACGGCTTGTAGGCGGAACGTGTCGATTGGCTGCAGCGACGGTGGCGAGTAGCGGGTAGCGGGTAGCGAGTGGTGATAGTAGTTGATGGATAGTTGATGATGATAATGATGGTGTAGTGGTATGCAGCAGGGCGCAACGAATAGTTGGAGGAGAAAGAGGCGCGCGTAGCGAATGGTTCGAGTGGTACGGATCGAACAAGAGTAGCGAGCGATACGAGCGAGTAGTGTGTGAAACAAGCGAGAAAAGAGAAATACGAAATCAATTAGCTTAGGATTAGATACACAAAAAGCCATATATATCAATATTAGCAGCGAGTGGGTTACGGTTCTGCCTATAATCGTTTTGGCAACGTCAATGGGATTTCGGGGATTTTGAGCCGGTTTCTTTCAAAATTTCTCGTTTTCTGATTTATTCGTCGACTCTGTTTTACCTGGGCGATATTTTGCTGCCGTCTGTGGTGTTGTTATTGGATGAATTGGCCTTGTAGCCACTCTTCTGTATACGCTTGAGCAGGCGTGCCACCCACAGAGATTGCTCCTCGGGCGTGTTGGCCAAGAGCAGCATGTCGCGTGCGCTGCGCGGATCCAAATGCAGTTTGCACGGCGCCAGTGGATCTTGTTTGTCCACATGTTCCTTGTGTATCTTATTGCGGCATCTAGATTGCAGATAAAATGGAGAATGTGAAGATGGGTATATCACGACTTTACGAAAGATATATATTATTAGGTTTACCTCTTGCATTCGTAGGCCGCCGGCGGCTTAAACACGGACCAAAGCGGCTTGGCGCAGACGTCACAGAACGAAGGCGTGTGGTACGTAATGTGAACAAACTCATGACCTAGACAGGGATGGCAATAGAGTGTGAGTGAGATGGGAGATGAAAGGCAAAGAGTTAGAGTTGAATTTAGTTAATGCTTAAATTGTTTCTTATTATGAATTCAATCAGTCAGTTGGTCAATCCGCAAAGATCATGTGCTTCTAAACAGTCAATATTAAAGTCCATTAACAGTCAATTAGAAACAATCCCTATCATCAATCAGCATCAATCATCATCAATCTTCCAGCAGTAATCTTTATAGCTCAGACTAGTAGATGTAGTCAAAAATTCGTTTCTTCTTTAATCTACAATCTAAATCAATCACGCAATCAATCGCTCAGTCAATCATAGCTTACGCCGTATCCCACTTTAAATAACTAATACTCAATAATTTATAGCTCAGTTACCCTTATGCAAAATGGTGCCTGGCCGCTCCTCATTGCTGCTGGCATGCAGAGTCACATCCAGCTGCTCATCGGGACGATGGGAGGCGCCCTCGCCGGCGTACAGCAGCTGAAAGATGCGCGGAATCTCTTTGGCATCGGCGCGTATGACGTCGCCTTGGGTAACGCTGCGCACATGATAGACTTTGCTGCAAGGCGAAGTTTTGATACGGTTAGATCTGCACCGAAACTGTTGAGGAATAAAGACTTACCTTAGATCGAGTATGAGCACGGGATCTGTCGTTTTATTCTTGTCATTTTCTGTATTGTAGAAGATGATTTTGCGGGACGAGACGATCACATATTGTCGCTTCCAGTTCTGGCCGCGGCGGCGATTCTGTTTATTTGGCACAGACAAAACGCCCTCGAAGACAGAGTCCTATATAACAGAGATGAGAAGTCGTTGAGTGCGAGCAGAAAACGGACAAGAGTAATTGAGAGACATACCTGGGTATCCTCGGGATCGTTGTCGGCCGACGAGAGCGAGGCCGTCTCGTTGAGCTTACTCTGTAGATGCTCAATTTCGGTGGCCTTGCAATCGATCTCCATGCTCATCTTCTGCTTCACCTGCTGATCCTCGACGGCCTGCTGTTGGAGATCCTGATACTTAAGCAGCATCTGGTTGTATTTCTCGCGCTCCTGCGACAGCTCCTGCTGCAAGCGACGCATCTCCTTTTCCTTTTTGCGCAGCTCGGCGGTGGAGCGAGCCTTGACCTTTTGTTCTAAAAAAGACGAAAATACAGGATTAAACTACATGCATGTGGAGCACATTGGGAATGAAGATAAGAGACTTACTTGGCCAGTCGGAGTCGCGACGATTCATGACCTCGGTCAGCTTGGCCACGGCCACCTGTTTGAGTAGCACTTCGTTCTTGCACTTCTCGCCCAGTTTGGCGATCTCTTCGTCCTTGGCGATGCGCTGTTGCTGCAGCTCCTCGAGCTGTTTCTTGTGCTGCGCAAGCATTTCGTCCAATTCGCTGCTCTTCGATTTGAGTTTCTTGTGCAGATCGGCTTCGGTTTCTTTGAGCGCGGCTATGGTCGCCTCCTTGGCATTGATCTCGTTGCGATGCTTCATTATGAAGTCCTTCAGTTCGAGCTCCTTGATGGTTTTCTCCTTCTCGAGATCGGCCACCGTCTCCTCGGCAATGGAGCGAGCAAGTGCCTCCGAATCAGCGCGTGCGACTGCCACTTGCACTTGGTGCTTCAGCGAGACGCGCTCCTCCTCGAGATCCTCGATTTTGGACAAACGCTCGGCGCTCTCTTCCCGATTCTCGTTCGCCTGCGTCTTGTACAGCCGCGAGAAGCATTGCTCAGCCTCCAGCTGGGCTTGCAGCTCCCGATTGTTGGCCAATGCCTCGTGATGTGTGGCCTTCAGCTGCGTTAGATCCTCCTCCAAGCGTCGCTTAGCCTCGCGTTGCGCCGCCAGCTCCTTCTGCAGCTGAGCCTCCCGGGAACGCAAATGCGCCACCTCCGAAGTGTGCAGACTTCTTTCGGAGAGCAGCGAGTTGCGTTTGATATGCTCCTGGTCCAGCTGGGATTGGAGTGCGGCCACCTTTTCCGACTCCTGCCGGCACTCGCCCTCCAGCTTCTGCAGACGCAGCTGGATTTGGCGATAGTCAACGGAGAGCATGCTCAGCTGTCGCTCCTTCTCCTGCGAGTTCTGATCGGCCTTGATGCGTGCGGATTTCTCCTCATTGAGCTTGGACTGTAAGGCCTTCACCTCCTGCAGATTGGCCTCCTCGCGCGAAACGAGACGCGACTTCTCCGTCTCCTGGTGCGCGCGCACCTCCTGCTGATAGCGACCCTGAGCGGCCTTGAGCTCGAAATCGAGACTCGCATGCGTTCGCTCCAGTTCGCTAATCTTCTCCAGCAGCGCACGATTGTCCTCCTGCGCCTTCTGCTCCCGCTGCAGCGAGCGCTCCAAATCATTTGCCAGCGTCTGCATCTTGTTCTCCGCCTCCTTGTGCACAACCTTCAGCTGGGAGCGCAGCGTTTTCTCTTGCGCCACCTGCGCCTGCAAGTCGGCATTCTCCTGATCGAGCTCCTCCTTCTCCTTCTGCAGCGTCTTATTCAGCTCCGCCAGGTCGCGCACCTTCTCCTCGTGCGTTTTCAGCGTGAAGCCCAGCTCGGCATTCTGTTTCTTCAGCTTCTGTGTTTGCTCCGTTTCGTTCTTAAAGCTCAGCTCCATGTCGTGCAGCTGCTTCTCGAGCGTGAGGACCTTCTCATTGATATTCAGATCACGCATGCGTGTCTTTTGCTCGTTCTCCAGCTTCCGCTGTGTCTCCACAATCAACGCCTCCGCCTTCTTGCGCAGCTCGATCTCCACCTCGACCTTCTGCATGGCCACCTTGTAGTTGTGCTGCCTCAGCGTCAAATCCATTTCATATTCGCTCGCAATGCGCTGCAAGTCGGCCTCTCGCTTGGTGATCACATCCAGTTGTTGCCTCAATCTCGTGTCCTGCTGCTCCAGTGCCTCGCAACGAGCCCGTTCCCGTTCGAGCAGCGCCTCCAGCCGCTTCAGCTCATTCGAATTTGACGGCCGATGGCGATGATTGTGTCCATGATTGTTGTTTGCATTGGTGCTGCTGTTCACCGACTGTGATTCCTTTGATTCCGCATCGACAGTGTCGCTCGAGAGCAGCTGATAGTCGCCCGTATAGGTGAAGCCAATGAAGGGCAGATGATTGCCATCGAAACTCTTGGGCACCGGAAACATCTCCTCGGGCTTCTCATCCCGTTCAATATCCTCGAAATTGCGCGTATCATCGTCGGACGTCAGCTCCGGCACCACAGGCGGCACACTCTGTCGTATATTATCGAACGACCACGTGTCGTTGCGAAAGAACGGATGCGCCTTGATGTCCTCGATGCCATAGCGACCCAAGCGCTGTGTCCGATCCGTGAGGAAGGCGCGTATCAATGACTTTGCATTCTCACTGATCTCCACCTCGGCGGGAAAGCTGAGCGAGTTCTTGTGATCCATGATTTTGCCATAGGTGCCAACGAGAGAGTCCGCATAGAAGGGCGTCTCCCCGAATAGCATCTCATATAGGAATATGCCCACCGACCACCAATCGCACTCTCTGCCATACTCGTTGTCCACGCCCTGACTCTGCAGCACTTCGGGACTGATGTAGTCGGGTGTGCCCACCGCATTGCTGGACACCACCTGACCGTTGGGGCCCATGCGCATGCAGGTGCCAAAATCGGCTAGCTTCAAATGGCCATAGCTATCCAATAGCATATTGTCGGGCTTAACGTCGCGATGCACAAACCCCATATTGTGTATGGTGTCCAAGGCGAGGACCACTTCCATCGTATAAAATATGGCCCATTTCTCAGGTATATCATAGTCGCCCATTAGCGTGACAATATCACCGCCCGGCATAAAGTCCATCACCATATACAGGTATTTGCTATCCTGGAATGCGAAATGCAATTGTACAATCCATTCGGAGTTCGCATGCGCCATTATGTGACGCTCCTCCCAAAAGAAGGCGGAATCCGGACGTTTCATCATCTCAAATTTTGATAGCCGTTTCATGGCGTACACCTGACTGGATGACTTGTGCCTGACCAGCTGCACCTCGCCAAAGGCACCAGCTCCGATCAGTTTGATGAAATCAAAATCATCCACATTCATGCGCAGCTGATTGATCTGCTCAGCCAGGGGCTTATCTAGTATTATGAAAGAATGGAAAGTGAAATACATTTGCATTATATATCATATCAAAAACAATATATCTCTGTCTATAATACTCACATTTACACGCATATTGATCGATGTTCTTGAAACGCTTCAGCGATTCGTGTGCACAATCGCTGACCAGCGCCGAAACCGTGTCCAGCAGGCAGTCCACGTTACAGCTGCTGGTCGGATCGCGCATCTCGCGCTCCAGCGCCTTCGCTCTGCAAGGGAGGAAGAACAAGAGATCATCATTAGAGTAATGCAAATCGAATTTGATACATTTATCGATAGGCGATAACATCTATTGCTTATCAATCAAGCTGAATTATTCTCGACCGATATCCGATAACGATTACGATAACTATACTTTATATTAATACAGTTTTAATACGATTATTCATCGAAAAACAGCTTGTTCAAGTTTTCTAGAGAAGATATATTGATTGAGGCTTTCTACGTATTTAATTTCCACTTAAATAATGTCTATCGATTGCGATTTGCGATCAAAATAATGCTACCTATATAGTTCCATTGAGTTCTTCAAATTGTCTGTATCTGTCTCGCAATTTATGTTCAGCTGAGCGACACTGCCCAACAAAATTGTAGTATTCGAAAACCGATCATTATATCCCTATCTACATTATGATATCGCAGTACCATGCTTATCGATAGCAATGCTGAAATACTTTATGTCTATCTATTTGCTATTCAGTTTCTATATGCTCCTCACAATTTTGCTACCCCAACAAAAACGGGCATTTTGCTTCCCCCAAAAGGTTTTCAGTGTTCGATAATGTTATTAGGTCATTGCAAAGACATGATAGCCTGCTTCCGACAACAACAATAATAAAACTGGAAGTTTTCGTAATCAGCTTCATTATTTACATGATGCGGAAAAAAAAGCGCGTTCGATTACTCACATGCTTTATTGATATAAGCGAACCGTCCCGGGGGGATCGGAGAGAATTTGTGACTCAAAAACAACAGACAAATAGGCGCTACGACCGACGATGAACCATTGGCTAGTCTGATAAATTTGTATTTTGCTTTTTAAGAGGTACAGACTGTTAATTGAAGTTTGGAACTAGTTCGTTCACACTGGTTCGTTCAAATGAACTACTGCACGTCGTATTCAGAAACTTTTGAATTAATTGTAGTAGAGTATATGAGGAACTAGTCATAGAATTAGGACCATTGAACTAGTTCATAAATTTAATTTATAGTTCAGAACTGAGCGCTCTCTTCTCCATATTCCATATACAACTTGTTACTTTAGACGTGCTTAACTACATATATGAAACAAGTAATACTAGCCCTCTCTATATATACATCAAGAGCGCTTCAACCATATACTACGAATATCGAATACCTATTCTACGACCTAGTACTAGATATATATAAAAGTATTTGCCTAAGCTTAGAGTCCTTAAAATAATCGTATACCCAGTGGGCTTCTGATAGGCATGACTTACTGTATCTAACTGATTCAGGGCATAGACTCTTCAGCTTTTAGAGCAAAGTATTTGTTTTCTTTTCTCGTTTCCCCCTTGTTTTCTTGCACTGCGAACCTTGACTTTATCGCAGAGGCAAACGATCCATATGTTGACTTTGATAAATTGTTGGAATATATAAACATATATGTATATATATTTTTTTGATATGGTTATGCATCGTGTTTTCTTGTTCGCTGCATGCGAAACAGACAAATACAAAGAATAGAAAGAATGCGTATCTCTCTCAATCGGGTATATAGGCTAGGTCTAACGACTTGACCTTTATAGCTTGAGATGTACAGCTATTTAATATGGAATTTGTTTAAATACATATAGTATATATATGATTCTTAAGACTTTGAGTTTTCAATCTATTCTATCTAGGGTATTTCATAGTCGTTGAACATGCCATAAAATATACACTCTTCCGTATGCAATGTTTTTTCTTTGAATGAACGATAGCTCAGTCATGCAGAGTGCCACGCCCACCGACTCTACAAAAGGGGGCAAATGCAATCGCTAGAAGAATGAGAAGAAGAAGAAGCAGACGCAAATCCTAAAGCTGAGCAATTTGCAAACTTAAGAAGTCTACAAGTTTCTGGTCAAAATTTAGTGATTGATTAATTGAATGACTAATTGCTAGATTAACTGACTAATTGAACAACTTTTAAGCGGCTCAGCTCTTGCGAGTAATCAAAAAAAAAAAAAAAAAAAAAAAACCACAAGCAAAAAAAGTTTCATTAACAAATTAAATTCTTATCGCGCAGAGTGTAAATATATATACATATGTATATACATCAAATACATACATATATGTATATATTTATATATATTTGTGATATTATAATTCATTCATTCATTAATCAATGCAAGGAAGCAAATGGGCAGAATTTAGATAAAAGCTCGTATAAGGAAGATATTTGGCAGCTACGTAGCGTAAGGTTTGTTACGTAACGTAAGCAATTCTTAACAAGGAAATGCTAGATAGAGGACCGATGATCAAGGTAGAGTTAAGGGTAGAGAGAGAAGAGAATAGGGAAGGAGAGAGGCAGAGAGAGAGAGAGAGAGAGAGAGAGAGAGAGAGAAAGAGAGAGAGAGAGGGACTGAATTTAAGGGAGACAAAGAGAGTGAGAGAGTTATCGAAAGGAAAGCGGAGATGGAAACATATAGGGATCGAGAAATAGAAAAGGAAGACAGATAGAGAGCGAAATAGACATAGTACAAAGCGAGCTAAAGTCATACTTAAACTAAAACTGAAAGAGAGAGAGAGTGTGTGTATGTGCTAACGGTAATTGTAGAGGAAGAACGAGAGAGACACATAAGTAGAAACAGAGATAAAGAAGTTTGCAAACGAAACGATGCAACTATTATATATATAAGAACTACTAAGCCTAAGAGATATAAAGCAAACAGGCAAAGAGAGAGAGAGAGAGAGAGAGAGAGAGAGAGAGAGAGAGAGAGAGAGAGAGAGAGACACAGAGACACAGAGACACAGAGACACCGAGACACCGAGATTGTCTTTTGAAGTGTTTTGTAGAGCCGATGACAGACGGCGCAAAATTGATACTAAAAGGTGTTTGAATTGTTGTGATTTCATCATCGCCCGATACGGCTTGACAGAAAAGCCAAATACAAATGACAACAACAACAACAACAGCAGCAGCGGCAGCAGCAGCAGCAACAACAACAACAAATAGCAACAGCCAACATGGAAAAGTGGGATTTTCAAAAATGTATTTTGAGATTTTTTTGTTTGCTTTTTTTTTGGCAATGGCTACAACAACATAATTATGAACAGCCAGAGCAGCCGCAGCCGCAGCAGCAGCAGCAGCAGCAACAACAATAATAAATACATAATAAATCACAACAACAACAACAACAACAATATGCTGCGACAACATTATCGTCACCTAGAGACAATATAATTGTAAATTTAATTTATGCACGCGCACCTAAATTTTTTAGCTCGTTTCAAGCTAGACTTTTTAGCCCAAAAAAAGCTGCATTGGCCGAGCATAGACGACTGTCTAATACGCGCACAAAGTGAAACGTAATTATGTATTATTTTAGTCAGAAACGGTACAATTATATATATATATATATATATATATATATATATATATATATATATATATATATATATATATATATATGTATAACATATATATATATGTATTCTTTAAATATTTATATTGAATAGAGTGTAAATAATTGTCTAAATGATAAGAGCTCAAGTATAACAAATTGTGTAACTTTCTAAGTGGAGTTTAGCCATGATATATGTAAACATATGTGTAGGTCTATGGGCTCTAGCTGCGATATGGACAGATGTATTTAACATCTATCTATATCTTACACAAGACTATATACATATATTTTAGATATACAGCCATTATAATAGTAATATATAATTGAAATAGTTATCAAATATCACAAAAATATTATTGAGTTTATGTATATAAATTCCAAATAAGGGATATATAAGACTATATATATATGTATGTATGTATATATATATATATGTATGTGTGTGTATATTATGTTAAGATTTTCAACTATTCAGAACCAGAACTTTCATATACAAATATAGTTACCAAGTTGATATATTGATACTTCTTGAGAACAAATTGAAGACTCGAAAAATATACATATATGTATATATGATATATGATATGATCTCTATAATGTGTAATTCCTTTGTCGTTTGTCTTTTGATTAGCTCGAAATTTCGTATATATCTCACTGTTTGCTCTCGAGTCGAAAGCTTTCGCACACAGACACAGCACACGCACGCTTAATGCAGCTGCACTTTGGTTAAGGCAGCTGTCAACGTCGCACCAATACAAAGCCAAAGGCACACACAGACACAGAGATGCACACTGATGCACACAGATATACAGAGGCTAGTCCAGGTATTCCAACAATTTGGCGTAATAATTCTTTTGCGCTTCAGTACAAGCAAAACAAAACAGGGGGAGAGAGAGAGAGAGACAGAGAGAGAGAGAGAGAGAGGAGAGAGAGAGAGAGAGAGTGAGAGGAGAAGAAAAAAGAAATTCAAATTCAAATTCATTTCCGTGCCAATGCCAATGCGAATGCGTTTAAGCTATTATTATTTTTAAGTTTATTATTATAAATTGTTTTTGTTCTTGTTGTTGTTGTTGTTGTTGTTGTAGCTTCTGCTTCTGTTGCTGTTAGTTTTTAATGGCCAAGTGCATTGCAATTGGCGTAGCTGCTTTTGCTTATGGCCAAATGTTTTTAGCACCTTTGCCGCATTTCAAATACATTTTATAGTGTGTGTGTGTGTGTCGGGTGTGCGGGTGTGTGGGTGTGCATATATGGTTTATAAAAATTGAAGAATTTCTCTCAAATTTTTTTATGATTTTCTTTAGGATACGCAACGTACCGTTCCGGCTCTAACAGATGCAGTGCAGCGGGCATCCAATACCACATATCTCTGTCCGCAAAGCACCGACTCTATAGAAAGATTTATATATATATATATATATATGTATGTATATACTCTATATATCTATATGCTATAGTTATATGTATTTATATAGATCTTTGCTCTTATAGCTTTTGCGAAACGCGTTTCACGCACTGCGATGCGCCGCCTGCAACTGAAATAACGCTCTCTGCTCGTTGGCCCAGTCGCAGCTTGTTGTTTTTTTTTCTTCTACCTATATATATATATATATACATTATATATATTATTTGTTTTTAGTTGTTGTTTTTGGTTTGGTTTGCTTACAAATTTTAATGCGAAAATGGCAAATTTATGAAAAGTCGCCCGCCCGGCCACCAGGCACGGGCATGGCCAAAATCGTTTTGCTCACTCGCTTGTCAATTTGATTGCCGCTGCCGCTTTGAACATTGATTATGCTAGGTGTTTTCAGCACTGATGTTTTTCGTATACCCTGTACACACACACAATCGGGCATGCTGGCAAAAATAGTCAAGATCAACTGTAAAATGCAAATTGAAAGCGATTTCAATTTATTCACAATACACGGAAATCGATAAATATCGATTCATGCTATAGATGTGTACGACGAGCCATGCGGAAAATAACATTACTTGACTTAGCTATTTATCAATTCCAGTCGAGACTAAAAGACCCCTCTGGCATCGGCAGTCTGATTAAGCAAAGATCGATAAACATCGATAACAATCACAGCTCAAAAGTACTTGCAGCTTGCTTCTATCTAGTGAATCAGCATATGCTAGATTAAACCATGCTCAAGGCTACCTACTATGAACTCTCATTTAGCTAGTTAAGCACAGCTCTATAACACCGATAATTATCGACACCAGTTGTTAGCCCATGTAACACAGGACATATTAATACTTTTACCTATAAATTATTTACTTGCTATATATAGCTAATCATCGTAAAATTAATCAAGCCGTTCTTCATACCGTTTACATCTTAATTGGTCCGATATCTATATAGTACTCATTGAATGTTTCAGAGGCAAATTTTATTGATATTCTTTCTGTCCTTGAGCCGCTATTTGTAGACTTAGCTCTTGCTTATATTACTTTCATGATAGAACTCTATATCTTGATATCAATTGAAAATTTGAATGAATCCAATGTATATGTCAACAGAAATAGGAAGCTCAAGGCTGAGCATAGGGTATTTACAAGTTGATCATTTCAGCTCTTCAGCACATTTACTTGTTTTGTTTTTAGCTAAATTTGTAAATCTTAAGTGAACAAATCTGAGCACTCATTCAGTTTTAGACAATTAATTGAACACTAGTCGCAATACGTGTGGAACCATGTGTGTGCGTGTTACTGTGTGTGTGTGTGTGTGTGTGTGTGCGTAACTATTAGTATATAGTATTACTCACCGACGCCGCCTTTCCACATCCATTCTAAACTAATTGGTAAACGTCCTGTCCAATCTTCCACTGCGTCTGGCTTTCAACTGCCGCATGCAATTCGCCTCGCCTTCTGCTTTGGCTTTATTGTGGATGTGTTAGAGCAGCACTGCAAATAGTTAATAGATATATATATATTTGTATTATAGCGCATACCACCAACTTAACAGACAAGAACTAAGTGCACCAATGTAGAAAAGCCCAAATTAAGATCGAACTACTGAAAACCTTTTAGCTCGTTGTCTTGTTATTGAATGAATCGAAAATTTGTATAGCTCAGCGTATTAAATACCTAAATGCCTAAATGGTAAACTTTAAATTGTACCTGCTTCTATTTAATACATGATTCATTCAAGTCATTTGGAAAATATACAAATTTGCTGAGTGTCACCAATCATAGAATTTAGAAACTTATTTTAAGTGCTTTTACACCATATGGTTTGAGCGCGGACTTGTACCTGTTGCTAATAGTGAATGTTCACTGTATTCTGACCAACGCGTGAATACACATACACACATGTATACGTAAATATATACGGTTCCTGTATGCCAATGACAACGAATATACCCCACTTTGAGTAACTAAAGGTAGAGGGCATAATTATCTACGATCACGCCGAATGCGGTGCTTCTTACCTGCTGCTAAGGTACGCCTTAAAAGCCGTTGCTCCACTGCACGAGGATTGCTGCTGCAACACCAAAAAGAAAACAAGCAACAAATATATATATATGTATCAAAATTAGTTATACATGGAAAATATTGCTAAATAAATGTTATTTGCCGCTCACCTGAAGATGAAGCCCAGCTGGGCGCAGGAAAAGCAATAACTGTTGCTGTTGTTGTTCTTGTTAGTGATGGACTGCTGATGAGGTCACGAGCGTGTTTTTTGTTGTTGCGCGTATTCCTTGTTGTTGTTGCTGTTGTTGGGTTTTTATTCGTAAACCACTTGAGGATTCAAATGGTCTGCGAAGGAGTAGTAGATGCAAATGCGTAAGCGACAGCTTCGACAGCCGTCGGTAGCCAACGCCACATGCGGGCGGGCGGGCTGGCAGAGACGTGAACGACAGCCCAGGCAGGCGCACACTTATATATGTATATTTATATATCTATATACATATAAATTTATTTAAATATAATATATAGTATATTAATATATAATATTTATTATATATAATATATTTATATATGTATATTTACTAATATATATATATGCAGATATATGTGTGTGCCAATGTCCAGGTAAATGCGTTTGTAATTCGCCTCGTCAACTGGCACTAATGTTTAAGTACTTGCACGATTGAGCCGTTCCGTTATATTTATATAGTTTATTTAATTCATCTATTTTTCGCTTTTCTCAACTTTTTTTGGCAGCAAGTTTTTTGGCGAAACAAGCAACAGCAGCAGCAGCGACAGCAACAGCAGCAGCAGCAGCGATTTCGTTGTGTTTGTAAACATGCAATGTGTGGCACATTGATTGTTGTTTGCGCTGCGCGCATGCAACAGTTGCAACAGTTCTTTTTCCTTCTTTTTTTGGTTTACTTTTGGCTGGACGCAGCCGAGAAGACTTGGTTAAACGATTTTTGTTTTGTGGATTTTTAGCAGAGCCCAAATCCAAATGGCAGCGTCACAGCAAATTGTTCACCTATTTTACGATCACACTAAATTTTGCCCCGAAATATACCAAAATGGGCATTTTCAAGCGGCAAACGGTCACGCTTTTTTTTGGTATTTTTTCCGCATATATTCACTCAATTTTTAAACTAATGATCGTGTGGTATTTTCCTATGGAATAACCGTTGACAGTTGTTGCGATTGTGCCTTACATTTATTATTGCTTATAGTAATTAAAGTAAGTATAACGTGTATATGATTGTATTTAAGCCATATGAACTTAATCGAAATAACTTGCCGAATTTATATGTCGCACATAACAATCGAATATTATTTCGATAGCCGAAAAAGCAGCTCTAACAGTGTTCGCAATTCCGATAGTTCTTCGCAAAATATATGCTGTTTAAGGTATTTTCTATCTATAGAATATGTTCACACTGTGATCGATCGGTAACCCAAACTTTATTCAAATGAATTGCGCCTTTCAAACTATTACACATAAGATTTTATATCATATTATCACTACACATATATATTAAATAAAAATAACTATATTAAAAAGTGCAACGAAGACGGTAGACTTTCGACTATACACTATACGACTTTAGTTAAAAATACGATTGTAATATGGAAACATTTCGATTTTATGACTTCCTGTGTCATTTTTGTATTTCAAGCACTTAAGATTACGTTCATACATATATAATACTATGCGATGATGATGTCCATGTGTTGAAATGCAAAATACTTAACTTGTGACGTCAGCAAAAGGCTAACACATTACTTTTTGCAATCTTTTTGACATAAAGTTTGCGTACCATGAGTGTGTGTTTGTGTGTGGCTACACGTTTGTATGTGTGCGTAGTTTGCATACCAGCACAGTGTAGCCAAGTGATCTTAAACAATGTTGCTGATTACTCAGGTTCGTGTAACATTCGGCTTTTGTCGGCATCAGAAAACCTGATTCGCTTTGTGTGTGGGGTGCAATGGGCTAACACACACACCCAAAAGCAATGTATGCCAGCAAAGGGCTGTCCAGCCGATCGGCAGAGCGCAAAGAGAGCGAGAGAAAGAGAGAGAGAGAGAGAGCATGAAGTAGAGAGCGATTTTAGTATTTGTTTTGGTATTTAGTGCTAGAAAACGACAAAATAAAACACAAGCAGCAATTATTGTGCAGTTAACCGTTATACACAAGCAGCAGGCAGAGACTGCGACAGCGACCGCAGT
Source organism: Drosophila navojoa (assembly GCF_054131105.1). NCBI lineage: Eukaryota > Metazoa > Arthropoda > Insecta > Diptera > Drosophilidae > Drosophila > Drosophila navojoa. The sequence continues at coordinate 5,064,073 of NC_142895.1, read as the reverse complement.
AATCAGAGTCAGAGTCAGAGTCAGTGTCAGTTGTGGCCGTCAGTCGTTAGACGCGTCTCGTTAGCCGTGGACACAGCAATCGCAGCGCTTGGCAGTCATTCATAAATCAAAAATAAAAGTATATATATAAATACGATTTGTTAACTAGCTGGTATAAAACGCGCGCACCAATATAGTATATATAATCTTATATATACATATTTAAATATATACATATATTTATGTATATGTGCACATGTATCTATAGCATATAGCGTAAATCCATGCATATTTTTTGTCTTGTTTTTTTGTGACAATTCTAAAGACAAGATCGCTTGTGTGATCTATACGAGTGTTGTTTACATATATACATTGTGTGTCTCTATATATGTACATATATAAATTGAATTCCAAATATCTATATACTTCTTTGAAATAGTCTTCTATTTATTAACTTTCAAGTTATATTGTTAACAACAACAACAACAAAATGGTCGAGACCGTCGTCACCGTCGAGCGCACAACAACAACAACTGGCCCACCTGGCGGCAATCCCTCAGCCGGTGACAATGGCAACTTCTGGAGCGCCATTCGCTTGAATCTCGATTATTTTCAAACTGCGCCGGGCCTCATCAAGATTGTCCAATTGGTAAGTACATAAGTAGATACGTACATATGTGACTAACTGCATATACATACATGCCTATATAGTACACCAAATGGCACTTAAGCTCGGTGACAATCCCATTCACCTTGCCTGCCCTTCCCCATTCAACTGGCCTAAATAGCCAATTAGAACAGCTTGCAGCTGCAGTTGGGCATCATAGACTGCCTAATGCTTTTCAACGATACTTCACAGTCGATTTGTAAAATCTATCAATGAATCATTAGATCAACAATTTTACTTTTCTATAGAGATCTAAGACAAAGTAATTTAAAGTTGATTCTACTTTACTCACATCTGTTGCATAATGTAGATTTTAGTTCGTAATTCCCTTAGTGAAAGTAATTCCCTCTGACTTTGCGATCCTCCAAATGACTAATTATATCCACAACGAATATACTCTCTTTGCAATTGATGGGCCCGACGCACACTAGGAAAGTAGCCACAGCACATGGAAACAGCGAACATGATACGGCATTGCGTATACGCCGCATTGCCCGTCAACCTCTACGATCGTCCGCCCGTCCGCCTCCTCGACGCTTGCCACCTACAGAGCTTATCTGTGTAAATTGAACTTTTATCTATAGATTTCTCAATGCCTTCTGTCAATTAATGCACATTTCACGCCAGCTGGCCGCCATCTTTGTCCCAAGTATATACCCTGTATGAATTAGAATCGCTTCAACACTGAGGGTATTCTATTAGAATGAAATAGATAAACAAAAATTATAAATCAGAGATCATTGTTTCATTTTATTGATTTCTTTACGGGAAAGATCAGTACAAACTATCAAGCGATTAAGATGGATGAAGATACGTTTGGGTAGACGATTTTTGATTAAATTATTAGACAAGTCTCCGAAGAGTTATATATATAATAGTAATGTTAATTGACAAACATTCAAGCTGATAACAAAATTAGTTGCTAAAATCGAATCGAATATATAGACATAGAAGGATAGACAGATAGATAGACACAAGCTTACGACTGCATCTGAAATAAACTGGTATATATGTAGTGGATTAAGCATATATCATCATTATTTCATCATCATTTCTTATATGTATAAGAAATACTTTTGATCTATGTATCAGTCAATGAATATTTACATGTAATAGAGGTACATATATACAAAGAAAACAGGGTATTTTGCCATCATGCTAGATTTTCTCCATGTGTCATTAGCTATCTATAGTTTCATGGTTGTGTGTGTGTGTGTGTGTGTGTGTGTGTGTCAGGATCTCATTAGACGGATAAGATAACCATGCCAAAAGGGCACCATGTGAGCAAGGCATGTGGTCGAAATAACTTGATTCCAATTCTATATACATAGACATACATATGTATGTGTATATACATATCTGTTAATGACTTTTAAATCGAGTATGTAATTTATAAAAGCAAATTTTCAAAACACAAAAAAAAAAAGAATCAAAAAGTAGTTAAAATTGTACAGCTGTGCAATTTCACAGCTATTTTATATATATAGAGTATGTACTTATATGGAATATGAATTTATATATGTATATGTACATATATGTGTCTTATGTACATATGTCTTATATATATCAATATTTATATATATGGTTATATGTAAACCCAATTGCGGGCGCGTGGGAAGTTGCCACCAGTTAGACATGCGAATGCCGAGAACCCACAAGAACCGCAATGAAAACATGAACTAAATTAACTGCAGCTACATGTATACAAAATATATACATATATGTACATATTTATACTATGGGCACATACCACATAATATGTGTTTGAATGCCTAAAAAAAAAATGCAAATGACGTTTTCTTCTTAATTTTGTAAATTTAAAAAAAGAAAAAAAAAATGTTACGAAAATATTCAAAAAAAAAAAAAAAAAAAAAAAAAAAAAAAAAAAAAAAAAATCCAAGCTGAGCTTCGAACCGGCAACTGCTCGTTTAACAGCCGCAGTTCTTGCCGCTAAGCTAAGGCTGAGGATCAACTGAGGAAGAGAAAGGAAGTCGAAGGAATGAAAAGAATTGAATTTCGTTTAAATAAAATTGCAAGAATGTTTGAAAATTCAAATTAAAGCAACAATAAAAAATCTGACAAAAATATCAAATGACAAGTCATATTTCTTAGTATTCTATTTTACTGTGCATATGCGGTCGCCCGCCCACAGGTGGCCGCCAACACGCGACCACAACAAGTACAGCAATAACAGCAACAACAATAATAATGTGTGACACACACACACACACAGTCACAAACACACCGCATTTGTTGCTTCAAGTTAGAAAAAAAAACGCGGTGAAAGCTAGATCAGACAGCAACTGTTTTTGTTATTGTTTTTGTTTTTGCAGCAAGCTTCACTGCCACTGCTAATACACACACACACACACACACACATAGTAGCTAACACACGTGTATTTTAGCGTTAACAAGGACACATGCGCATTAATAATGCACACCTTTTCCAATTATTAGCCACAAATTGTGGCGAACAAAATCAATAGAGAGCTACATTTCGAGAGACACACAAATCCGAGACAATTATATCATTTTCCAAATCACATTAAGGGCCTTCTTACGCTTAACCCACCTTGACCCTGCCCCTATCCATTCGCCAATTGACTATAAAATATTCACTAGCTAATTGCTCTGCCGCTCTATGCGATTCTCATGTCAGCCAATCGTAAATTGCGCCTAATTTTCGATTCTTTTAACTGTAAATTGCTCTGTTGTTGTTTTGATTAGAAAGCCCAGTTAGGCAATAAATGCATTTTTCATTCCAATCTTATCAACATTTGTTGCTTTTTCGTGTCGCTTCTCGTCGATAATATGATAGAGCAGCCTAAGCACACATGGCCTATAAAAATAAGTAGAGTGGCTAAAACGGATATATAAATTATGCATATATCGATTATACAGTATGAAATTTATTCAACTTTAGGCATATTTAGACATTTAATTATGATAAATGATATGCAAAGTATGGTTGAAAAGTATTGCTAACTTCGTGTGTGCTTTATTTTTAAAAGTTTATATAGATTTTTAGATAACATATGTAGAAAAACTTTTGTGATATAGTTGAGCAGCCTCTTCGACAACTCAACATCTTCTATGGTGAATTTCTAGCAAAACAAATTGAGCTACTTATAGTAACTCCTATTCCCCTCATATTTCAAATAGTTGCGCACTTGAACCAATGCACAACTGCAACCTGATTTGGAACTATCAGCAAATATTTGAGCTTCAATATTTGCCTATCTATTAAATGGATTATAGCTTTATTATATCATGATAACTAATTGAGTTCCAATATATATACATAGGCTTTAATCGATAAATAGATTCATAATTGGCCAATAATCCTGCATAGCCCGGTTTCATGTGACTCATTGGGGGCGCATTATTCATGCGCGCAGCGATAACAGGGCGATAATGGGCATTGTTCGAGCGAACAAAACGCTAACTAGATGATAACAATGAAATCCAGCGAACTACGACTAGCTCCCTCTTCATCTCGCCCTCCCACCATCATGCTCTCACTGTCTTGGGCCGCCAGGTGTTGAGCAAGTGTTCGTCCTTTATTGGCTTTATTACTCATGCGATCAGTGTGGCTCACTTGACGCTTAAGGTGCCTTAGTTGGCTCAGTTGAAATTCTATTTATGTGCATCTTATCGACCATCAAACAACAATAAACAAAGTGATAGGCCAGCACACCAGCCGGCCGCCGATATCAGCGGACCATGGCTAAAAGGGCGATAAGATTGTGCGACATCGGTTCCAATTCTAGTTCCAGTCAGCCAAAAGCTAACGGAAACTCTGACTAGTTTTTGTTGTTGTTGTTGTTGTTGTTGTTGTTCTTTATTAATAATGTTGGTCAAACATTTGTGCAGCATGTTGACAAACCTGTTGTTGTTGTACACACGCACACACACTTGCATACTCAAACATACATTGCTATTTATGTCGTGCCAGGGTCGTTACACAAACACACACACACACACACACATACAAAAAATATGCATGTGTGATTTAAAGCAATCTACATATATGCAAATTGCGGCTGGGCACGATAAGAACCGAAATATTTTGCCCACGATTTGTTTGACTATTTTCCAAAAATATTTTGATATAGGCATTACGTAAGATCGGCCATATACACCCGTATATGCAAAGCAGCGCTAGTTTCGCCAGCCACTTACATTGTTAAAATTATTAATGGCCCCCAACTATGAGACACACACACACACACACACACAATTTGTGTTGATCTAGGAATTTCTTGTTTCGATTCCAATTTGAGAAGAAAAAAATACTAATAAAAATATGCAAAATATGTAATTTATAGGTTATACTCAGAATGTTGACTAAGTGTCAACACATGAGCTCATCTTAAAGTACGAATTGACGCTGTCACAAACGTAAATTACGTTTTTGTTTTAACCCAGGCGCACATTTTGGCTTGGCTTGTTTTGTTTACATGCTGTTTGCTGACGTCATAAACTTGCATTGGAAGCGCGCTGAGTGTGCGCAACAAATGTAACCGTTATCTTGTGTATCGTGTACACAAGTGGGTGTGTAGGTGTGCGTGTGACCATTGAGCGGCAAAAGTAAAAAGCCGCCATAGCGCATCCTTTTTACTGAAATATGAGCATTTGAATACATGTATGTAAATACTTAGTTATCGATATTCAAAGTGTATATTTATACAAATGGCGATATGTGTAGTTACACAGCTTTTGCTGTCATGCGCCATCGATCAAGCGATTTTCATGCTTCACAGGGCAAATAAACCGTTTGATTATTTTCCAAGCAAACGTATCCAAACTGAATATGATTCTCAATCTAATTCTGAATTTGGGCCAGTGTCTGGGCTATGAAGCATTAAGTTGTCTAACATAAATACATTTTTATTGCTAAATGTATGCATAAATATATATATATATATACATACATATGTATGTATATGTATAGTGCGAGCTGTGATATATGTATATTTATATTTTAGAAAATACATAATTGCCCACATATATGAGATTTATTTTTATTTCTGAAACGTGATGACGCAAATTTTTCTAGCTGACTTTTGACAGTCAGTGTTGCCAGCATACACTAAAACAATATAAGAAGAAATAAAACCAAATGTCTGTGGTCAAGTGCACGCTGCAAGGCACATTGCAGTTCAATCAACTTTTGGGCGACAGGCGGCGCTTTTACTTCACGTTCACATATACATATTATGCGTGGGCATGTGTGTGTGTGTGTGTGTGTGTGCGTGTAGCGGCGCATAATAAAAACAAAACACAAACGAAAGACAAACAATAACATAAACAAGAACCAGTTGACTTCAGTCGCTGAGGCTGTTGTTATTAGCAACAGGTCGCCTTTGGCTTTGGCAATGTCTGCAACTTTCAGCTTTCACTTTTCGTCTGCCTTTTGTTTTAGCCAGCGCAATAACAACAACAACAACAACACAGAAAGCTGCGTGCGCACACCTGTGCTTGCGCGATTGCCGCCTAATGCTTATTGCTATTTAATTGCAAGCAAAAATACTACAACAAATCAGAAACCTAAATGGGCATGTCATCGAAATCTGTGTCGGCGCCCACACACACACACACACACATGCACACATACGCGCACAGTCAGACGAAACTGGGCGTCAAAGTGCAGCGCTACCATATTTATACTCTGTTCACGAACTGGCTTATGGAGAGTATATTGGTTCGTTTCACTGTATGTTCACCCAGAATTATAGCTGAATATGTGCATATGTAAATGTATCTGTACTGAGCGTGGCGACTACTCATTACCCTGTTTAAAGTATAGAAATTAATATGTGAAACAAGTTCGCTTCCGTGCTTAGAGCATTGCGCGGTCGGTTGAAACATTGCTTACTTTACAGGTTCTCAGCTCAGCTCGATTTAGTTATTTAGTATTTATGTATGACAATTAACTGGTTGCCATTGTTCAATTGCTTAGGGTGACATCATGTCACCCAAAAAAAAAAAAAAAAAAAAAAAATCCATTAAATGTCAATTGAGTAACTTTTGCTTGTGTTATATTGCAGATATTGGGCATCATTTGCATGGCATGCGTCTCGCCCGCACAGGCGGCAGCAACGAGCTTCTTCCTATTCGCCGTTGTCATCTCTTTCATAATTACCTTCTTGCTGATTGCCGCATATTTCCTGGGCATACGCGAGGCGCTCAACGTGGCCGTTAATTGGATATTTTCAGTAAGTCACAAAGCTGGTCACACTTGAGCTGCTATCACTTACTTTTTGTCTCTCTCTCTCTCTCTCTCTCGCCCTCATATTGTTTTCTTCCTGCAGGAACTGTTGACCACTGCTGTGCTGACCCTGCTCTACTTTATTGGATTTATTGTACAGCTAGCCAGATGGGCCGAATCAAGTGCTGTCGGACGTAATGCAAATGTAGCGGGCGGCGTTTTTGGCCTATTCAATTTCCTGGCCTATGCGGCGGGTACATATTTCCTATTCCTGGCGCATAGATCTGGAGCCACGCATTAAGAGTTTCAGCAGCAAAGCCGAGCAGCGATCTGTTCTGTTCTGTTTAGATTCGATAGCCGATAAGCGGAACAAATTTTTTAGTCATGCGCACCCAAAAAAAATTATTAAGAGAATAACGAAAAAGAAACAATGTAAACAAGCAGCAAGCAGCGCACCCACCACGAAAGCCAACATAGTGTAGTTTAAGATTTAAGTGCAATTTGTGCAGAGAGTTGTTTTTAAAATAATTTCTATTATTATTTTTTTGTTATAATTTCCATTATTTTATTCATTTAAATCTAACGGCAGTAACGAATGAAAGCTCAATCGCAAGTTCGCTCAGCTCGGTTCATGTTCAAGCTCAGTTTGGTTCATGTGCAGACTCAGCTCAATTCAAGTTCAGGCTCAGTTCGGCCCGCGCGACTTTTTTTGTTTTTAATGTTAGTTTAATGCTTAATTTAACTTAATGGCCTGCTGACATTTAAGATCAACACATACAAGGCAAACAGCAACAACATATACCATAAATAAGTTCAATAAATTATTCGTATTTTGTAACTGTAAAATAAATGCTATTAACTTGACTATTTGGTAGCTGATCTGTTGAATTACAATCTTGACTGTACTGTAAATTGGTTTGAAACTTGGTTAAAATATCTACTATAAAATGGACTTTGTATAACGTAGCTGGTACATATATTTTTCGCCGTGTACCTTTTCTTCATCGATGGTTCACAGCTTGACTACGGAAATGTACCTGCACTGAATTGATGGTTGGCAACTAAACTAACAAATGACATTGTATACGATCTCGCTTGCATGGAAGTGTGTGTACCTACGTATATTCGCCGCGAACTTGTAGATTGGACTTCACTATTGCTGCTGCTAACGATCTATTGTGCAAAAAAATGTACCTACTTATTCGCGGCTGCTTGGCGCCTTCGATAACGGTAAATGTGATATAAAGCTCAGTAGCGAAACGAAGATAACGAAGAAAATTGCACAAAATGTTTTTTTCAAATGAATTTTAATATCCTTTTTGATGTTGGCAATGTTGTTATTGCACTTTAAATTTGGTCGATTCTTTTAATTATTCAATAGTTACACAACAAAAATAAATGCTTGTCATGGAAAGTTCGACTCGATTGAGTTAAGTCCTTTTCTATCTATATTTTCTGAAATAAAGTTTGCTAGCATTTTGTGTTCCCGTTTTTTCTGTTGTGGCAGTTATTTCTTAATTATTTTTTCATTTTTTTTTAACTTTTTATTTTAGCTCGTGCGGCTTCTCTTTTGGTCTTTATTTTTTTTAGTTTCTCTGGTTTTCATTTTTTATGGCTGGGTTGATTGAGTGACGGCTAAGAAGCGGACGAGGGGTCCGCTGTGAGTCTACACATATTTCTTGAACTCATCGTAAATGGCCAGCACGAGAGCGCCTCCAGTGCCGCGAATGATATTCGAAAAGGCGCCCTTGAAGAAGGCAGCGATGCCCTCCTGTCGGGCAATCACCACCCAACAATGTGCAGTATTTTTGTAGATCATTTCCGATTTCTTGAGACCCGACTGCATCATCATGCGACGACGCACTGTATCGAACGGATAGGAAGCAATACCTGCAATGGTGGTAACCACCTGAGCAATGCCCCAACTGACGTAGAAGGGTGTGTTCTTTGGATTTGGGAGATGGTCGCGACACGTATCATAGAATCCAAAGTAGGCGGCACGATAGATAACGATGCCCTGCACGGATACAATGAAGCCGCGATACAGTCCAATTATCCCATCTGATTTCACCACTTTTCGCAGACAATCGATCAAACCGTTAAATTCGCGCTCGCCTCCCTTGCCTACATCAGCAGCCAATCTGCAAAAGACGTTAAATAGTGTATTTTGGGCAAATTTAGTAACAAGTCAATCATGTCAAGTGGCAAGGCCACAACCCTGCAAGCCAGTGACTTTATAAATGACAAGCGTATTTTTGGTCAAATTTAGTTCTAAACGAATTGTGACTATGTAACGGAAACATAATTTCTTAGCTAACTATATTGTATTAACTGTCTACAAATGACAGATTTGTATTATTTAATTGTTTTGGCCTTTTCAACTTACCGCGTACGTGCAAAATCCAGTGGATAGACAAAGCACAGAGAAGTGGCGCCGGCTGCGCCACCAGAGGCCAAATTGCCCATGAAATGGCGCCAAAACTGTTTCTTTTTATCAACACCACCCAAGAATACCTAAATAAAGCATAGAAAATATGCAAATATTGTGATTTTTCAATGTAAATGTGTAAAATATATCACCAAAATAGATGCTATTTTAAATTTAAATAGTGCTGCCAACATTCGATGACTTACCGTCTTGTACACATCCTTAAAGGCAAAGTTGAGCGCTTGCGTTGGAAAGTATCGTATCACATTGGCCAAATTACCGCGCCATAGCGATGCGAAACCCTGCTCACGCGGAATGCGCACGAAACAATCCATAATTCCCTTGTAGCGCTGATCCGATTGAATTTGTTTCGATACCTCCTGCACTTGGAGAATCAATTTGACACGCTCGATAGGCGCCACCGCCGTTTTCGCAATGGCCGCCGATACGCCGCCCATCATAAAATCAATTAGGAAGGATTTTAGATCACCTCCGGGTTTCATGCCGCCGCCTTCATCGCCCATTTTGTTGACTTTAGTTTTTTTGTGGGTTTCTTTTTGATGATACGCCGGAGTCCGGTTCTATTTTCTGTTAATTTTGTAAAAGGTTTTCGAGTCCAAGAAGAAAATAAAAAGTTTTAGTAAATTTTGGTTTTTAAATAATTTGGTTTTTTTCCGAAATAATTTTGGTCTAGAATAAAACCAGCTCCGTACGAAATGAGCCAATTTTGAATGTATATCAAACACAACCCACGACGTTAACTTTCTAGGCTACTGAGACTGAGAAAATGTTCGCTAGCGTCAAATCAAGCCTACTTTGATCAAATAATATTACATAATTCGACAAATACAGTGTTTTCCATTCGGTTTGCCGTTCCATGGGTGATTTTGCGTAGATTAATAACAAAACCGTAGCTAAAAACGATGAAAGGCCGAAAATATATTTTCGGCGATTTTCCTGCGTAAAGGAATCCTAACGGACTATTTTTATTTTTAATACATACGCATTTAATTCCATTTTCCGTTGTCACACTTTCAGCTATATGTGAGTGGGGGAAATTGATGCGAATAAAACACATTTGGTTTACTATTTTTATCAATTTTTATATTTTTAACCAACCGCAGGTTGATTTTTTTGTTGGTTTGTTGTTGTTACTGCAGAGGCTGAAGAAATGGTTCTTAATTATTTCATTTTATAATGCGCACTCTGTATATGTATATACGATCAAACATTCTCGATCGGCAAAAGGGTGGAGGAGGCGACTGTTTCGTTGAGAACAGAGACAGAGATACAGACGCACCTGTCCGCTCTGCCACAATCACCTGTCGAACTTAACAAGAATGCTACTAGCTTATAACTTAAATATATGTCTAGAATGTTCGTCTGATATTGTTGTTTGTCTCTTGTGTGTTGTGTTTGTGGCTAAGAGATTTGGCTTGTCCGTTCCGCTCCAAATATCCTGATTTCGACTCCTTTTGCTTTTCTTACTGTTCTACTGGTTGTTGTTGTTGTTGTTGTTGCTATCTGGCCATCAAATGTTTGCTATTTATGCAAGTGCAATTAAATTATATTCCAGTTATTATATATAATATAATTTTATAATTATATTGGATTATTGCAGATGTTTCGCGCTGTTGTTGAATTTATCTTTATATAATATAATTAGCTGGTAGTGGTAGTTGTTGTTTGTTTTTGTTTATGTTTTGTTGTTGGTTTTTGAATAATTTAATAATTAAATTTACAAGAACTTCTTGATCTCATCGTACAACACAAGCACGAAAGCACCGCCAGTGCCTCTGAGAACGTTGGAGAAGGCGCCCTTGAAGAAGGCACCGCTACCTTCCTGCTTGGCAATGGTGGCCCAGCAGTGCAGTGTGTTCTTGTAGATGATCTCGGTGGACTTGCGGCCAGACTGCATCATCATGCGACGACGAACAGTATCGAATGGATAGGACACAATGCCAGCAACAGTTGTAACAACCTGAGCGATGGCCCAGCTAATGTAAATGGGTGTGTTCTTAGGATCGGGCAACATGCCGCGGGCGGTATCGTAGAAGCCAAAGTATGCAGCACGATAGATGATGATGCCCTGGACAGAGACACCGAAGCCGCGATACAAGCCAACAATACCGTCACTCTTGAAGATCTTGGTCAAGCAGTTGCCCAGACCGGTGAATTCACGGGCGCCACCCTTGCCAGTATCAGCAGCCAAACTAAAGCGGAACAAGTTTCAATATAGATGTATCATATACATATGCGTATTATATATATCGTTACTTACCGAGTACGCGCAAAGTCCAATGGGTAGACAAAGCACAAAGAGGTAGCACCAGCAGCACCACCAGAGGCCAAGTTGCCCAAGAAGTAACGCCAGAACTGGGTGTTCTTGTCAACACCACCCAAGAAGACCTATGAAATAGATGCGCACAACGCAAAAAAAAAAAAAAACACAATTATAGTGGAAGACAAATGGGGATTTTAAATATATTGTGCTTGCTTACCTGCTTGTACTTGTCCTTGAAGGCAAAGTTCAGAGCCTGAGTTGGGAAATATCTAATAACGTTGGCCAAGTTACCGCGCCAGTATGAAGCAAAACCTTGTTCCTTTGGAATGCGGATAAAGCAATCAACCATACCCTTGTATTGCTTATCGGGGGAGATTTGTTTCGAGATGTGCTGAACCTGCAGAAGCAGTTTCACACGCTCGATGGGTGCGACGGCAGTCTTTGAGACAGCTGCGGAGATACCTCCGGCAGCGAAGTCCTTGACGAATCCAACAGCATCAAAATCCTTGCCCATTTTGCTATAAACAACAATGCAAAGTATCCAAAAATTTACATATAGTTCTCCAACTTCTCTTCCATATCAACATCGTGCATTATTTTTATGGATTTTTTCTTCTTCTTCTTCATCATATTCATCTTCCAATTTTGTCCGTCGTCATTTATGAGGTTAGTTTCATGATTATGATTGTGATTATGATTACGATTATGATTATTGCATTTTTGTTAATTACTTGCGATTTGTTGTGTTTTGATTATGTTATATGAGCACATTTCACTTTTTACACTATTTTAATATTTACAAACAAATTTGATAGCCACCACAACCAATAAAAATATGTTTAAAACATGCATAAATAGAAACAAAGCGTTTACAAAACGAAAACGTTTAGCGCCCAACTTAACATGCAATCGATACGACTCGTTACCCAATTAATCGTTGCAAACTGCAATCTAGTTGAGCAACTAAGGGATTGATTACATGCCAGTTGAGGGCGCTTAGCACGGATTTATCTGAATATGAGGAGGTGCAAGATATGTTAAATAAATAGATACTTACAAACTAGATTAAATGGGTTAGGCATGCACAAATGATTAAGCTTCAAATGAAATGAAGATGTTATTTCATAAAAAACAAGCAGTAAATTACAAAGAAGTACTCTATGGTATGTTGTCCAAGCATTCGATTTTTTTTTTTTTTTTTTTTAAATGTATATGTACATTTGTGAGTGTGTTAATTATATACAAAACATATACAAATGCGGGATTGACTCGATTTTATGCCGTTGTCAAGTGAATTTACAATTGTGTTTATTGTTGTATGGGTGCGTTGTCATTGTATATAAAAGAGGTTTTATATTTCTGCCTATGAATCAGTTTTTCAATTGGAAGCCTCAACTGCCACGTGTTTAAGTGGCGTATTTCTCGTATATGCAGTTGGCAAACTGGCTACCCACCAGACCGAGTTCTGTTTGAACCGGTAATAATAAAGACCAATAAACGCTTACTCTTGATTAAGAGTAAGCAAATTGAAGAGTCAAATAAATTTGACACTTTTACTCTAAGAGTCATCAGAACGTGGCACTTGCCTATATTATTGCACATTTTGGCAATGAGCACATGTTATTGTAAGAGTGGCTGTGCGTATGTGTGTGTCTGCACACATTGCATAATTTAATTGCTTGTATAACACTGTAGATGGCGCTGTCAATTCTTTTTGAAATGCTAAGAGAAAGCCAATGCCAACAGCTCTGCTTGGTGCAAAGGGGATGGCTAGCTACCATGCATATGTGCCAATACTCTTCTCGCTACTGACATTGAGACATCTTCAGAAAAAGAGAGAGAGAGAGTTCGGACGAAAGCTTTCTTTTCATGCTCTTGTATTGTTAAATTTAGATTTCAAGTGTAGGCAGCAGCAGCCAAAAAATGTTCATTCTGATTTGTTTTTGTTGCTTGAGAAATGTTGGCATAAAATTAAATTAGCAGCCACCGGCAGGCTGTCAGGCGCTCAGTCTAGGCCACTTTTCATTGACAAAAGCCGCTTTTACGTAATCACTTTTCGCGAGAGGCAGGCCAGTGCCATTTAAGAGAGTGACAGAGGGAGAGCGAGAGAGAGAGATAGTGCGCGTAGTAAAGAATTTTATTGCTGTAGGCGGCGGTGGGTGTTGTGAGCAGTAGCAAGCGACTGTAAAAAGCGTTGCCCTGTTATCTAATCTCTCCAGAGGCGCGGGTGCTGATTGAAAGAGCTTTCGCAAGGAGCACGCGCGACCGTGATGTAACAGTTTTATTCTCAACTAGCCAACAAGCAAAACAAGATTGAATAAATGCCTATTGAAAGACAGGAGTTATGGAGCCGAAGAAGACTAGACAAAAAGGCACGTGTAACTGTTTTATTGTTTATTGCATTGAACTTTGCTTTTCAGCGAAAAGTGTTGCGGCCAACCCTTTTCAGCGAGATTGCATAACTGTTTTAATCGAGCACGAGAAAAAAAAAGTTTGGAATATTGTTTAAACAATTTATCTTTCGTTGTAAGCACAAAAATGCTGGTTCTAATATCATTGCACAATTTTCAATTGCTTTAAGCCTTGGTGCACGTTTATATAACAATAAAAAAAAAAATTTATACTTGTTTTAGGCCAAGTAAGTAAAACAAACAAAAAAATTAATTCACCAATGCTTGCTAATTATTTATGCGTCAGTTATTATTGTTATTGACTTTGATCGAGTTGATTTTAATTTAGGCTTATGCATTTCAAATGCACTTAATATGTAATACGTACAATTTGTTTGTTTTTTTATCACAGCACCGAAAAAAAATTAATTTATCTTTATTCCTTGCGAAATCAAAGGTCTGCACCGGACGGCAACTAAATTGCTTATGAATAATAGGAACAGCGTACTGAACGAGCTAGCCTACGCTGCCTAGCAGCAGTCAGCTGCTCCTCTGCTCGCTGTGGCAGAAGTAGAGACAGAGGCAGCGACACTGACAGATTCAAGTTCACGCGCTCTCTCTCTCTCTCTGAAGCGTCGCAGAGGCAGAGCAACAGTTGTGAGTGAGAGAATGAGTTAGAAAGGCGTCATATAACGGTGGTAAGCATTTGAGAGACAGTTGGCAACAGAGACTAGACACACACATACAAAGCTCTTGCACGTGTGCGCAAAATCAAATGCTAAATGATCGAGAGAGAGTAGGCAAGATCTTATCTATATATATCAATGTCTGTGTATGCGAAGCAGAACAGCGATAGCAATGAATTCAATGCCAATATCATTGCATAACACCGTTAGCTAAAGCTGATAATCAGTTCACGCATACATATAGAGAGAGAGAGAGAGAGAGAGAAAGAGAGCAAACTTAAAGGCCAGAGACTTCGATAGGAAAAGGAAGTATAAGACAAATTTGGATAGAATCAAATCTATTACCTATGAATATTGACCTAAAACAATGACAAAAACAAATAACAAATAGAATAAAACAAATTAATACAATTGTTTTTCATTTACCCCTTTCGAGGTTTGCACTGCCTTCACAACAGAAAAAAAAGCTGAATGCTTGCCAAAAATGTAAACTTTTACTCAGTTGGCAATGCGCCGACGAACATAACAGCGTCGATGGCGTTGACGCCCGCGTCAATAGCGTAGCGTAGCATGTGACTGACTTATGGAAATTTTGACGCATGTGCTTCACGCTCTCTTTTGTACTCACTTGCTGCTCTCTTCGTCGCGTGAAGCTCTTAAATGGGAAGTCGTGGGCCAATTTCTCTGTATGCGGAGGCGGAAGGCAGCGTAAGTGAAATAAATGTGCGTACAGCGATTAGATTAAATACCGCTACTCATACAACTATTTTATATAATCAGCCATTTTCAAGGTCTTCTAATCGCTGACAAATTACATAAAAAAGTTTACGCACCAATTAATGAGAGCGACATGAGGCTTGTGGCAGCCTGCCAAAGATGCAAACGTAAAGTTGATGTTGGATGCGTACTAAAAATCTAATTGCGGCTATTTAAAGGCAAACAAAAAATAGATTCAAGTGCAGCTAAATCCATTAAATGGGTTAAGTACAACGGTGCATGGCATTTAAATAGGGACTTTTTCTCTTTGTCGGATGTCGGGCGTCGCATAAACAATTAGTTTTGCGTGATCAGCGATTTACAAAATGTAAAAAATTCCACAACTTCAAATGCTGACGCATCAATGAGGCCGTCGATTTGTTTATCGGTTGTCAATTCTGCTAATCCGCTCGCTTGAGCATTGACGAATATGAGAAATCACAATTTGGAGATGTTTACGTAAATGTTACACAGCATTTGCCAGGACGTTCTGCTGCTATCGTTGTCGGGCATCGGGTTAAAAAACGCCGACTGCAAAATGGCGCTAAAAAGGCCAAGCAAAAGGGCAAACAAAAAAATCACATGCGGCATATTAACATGACGCGTTTGCCCTGCTGACGTCATAACATCAGCAGCGGCAGCAGCATCTGCTTCTGTTCATAACCGGTTCTAACAATTGTAAGCAAGCAGGTAAAATGTAAAAGTATCGAAAAGCAACAATAAAACGGTCATTGGTCAATGGTAGGAGAAATGTGCTCTTAGAAATTTGAAGACACAAGAGAATAATGCGAAAAAAACCCACACTGAAATATGCGCACACACACATACAAAGGCATTTATAGTCGCTGTGAGTCTTGCGCGTGTAAATGGCGTGGCGTGTGAGTAAGGGAGAGAGCGCGATAAGCACATGGAATTCATATGAATGCTCAACTACATCTGTATGCGTGTGCCGCATTTCTACACAATTAATACAAAAGAAAATATAGTGAAAAATCTGCACATGTATATATGATACATCTACATGTAAAAAAATTTATATTCAATTAGATTCATTACAAAAGCAGCTGTTGCAAATTGTGCTCAATTGTAAACGTGTGCGTGTTCCTGGGAGTGTGTGTGCGTGTGCACGACAGTTTGCTTGTGTGGCACCGTTTTTTTTCTCTGCTCGCTTTCAACTTTTTCTTGCAAAATTTTTAGGTTAGAACTCGTGAGCGTTCTCAACACACTGCAGGTGTGTGTATGTGGGTGCATTAAAAAAGAGGACACAGAGACACGGACGACAGTTTTACCTTGTGACTTATATTAGACGCCGAAACTTTGTAGCCTTCAATTTAACGTTGCTTTCGCTTGCAAATTATTTTGTGGTTATGTAAGCACAATTTAGGCAGCGCTTTTTGCCATTTTTATATAAAAAAATAAAATCATACATTTTGTCGAAAACGCCGCACAGGTTTGGCGAAAATATAGAGTTAGATTCATACACCGGAAAATAAAACCATCACCGACACATAAAAAAAAAATTTAGCACATTACATAACTTAAATCTAGTGCAAGGTGAACGTAAAGAAAAAAATCAATGGTAAATTTTAAATGAATGCACTGTCCGATTTTCATTTTTGTAGTAGCTCGCAGCAAGATAGAATTAAGATTTGTATAAAAGAAAACCACAATACCTTCAGTTATTAAACTTCTTACAAAAGCCACAGAATAAAAACTTCTTTTGCAGAATAGAATTTCCCACTTGGCGTTGAAACTAGCCGCGTGCTCACTTAACGAACGCAATTCGTGAAGTGCTTGCAAAACGGGAGCAGTGTGGTAAACTATCGAGCGGCTTAAACTGCATTAGAAATCGATATAACCGATACCTATCGAAACTATTACGATATTTTGCATGCACATTGTGTGGACCACTGACAATGGTAATGAAAACTATTAATTTTATACCTATTATAAATATGATTTTTTTAGCATGGTTTTATAACTATAATTATAGATACGAATTGAAAATAACATTTTGTGACAAGGGTTGAAAAGAAAATAATCGATAGCAGAATTCGTTGCTGCTTTTTTGACAAGCAATAGTTTTCTGTCATTGTTAAACACTAAATAGAAAAGTTGGGAAAACGTGCGAGTGCGTGACTATTTTGCTAAGCTCTTAGAAAATTCATTTAAATTTGTACTTAAAATTCTAGAAGATGAGTGGTCGTGAAGGCGGTAAAAAGAAGCCACTGAAGGCACCCAAGAAGGAAGGCAAGGATCTCGACGAAGAAGATTTGGCATTCAAACAGAAGCAAAAGGAACAACAAAAGGCACTTGATGCCGCCAAACAGCAGGCAGCCAAGAAGGGACCCCTTGTGGGCGGTGGCATCAAGAAATCGGGCAAGAAGTGATGAGGATGATTGCAGCACATAAACATTTACTACCATTAGTGTTGGAGGAATTCGTTTGTCAACACCCAAACACAAACACATTCGTGAACACGATGCGAATTGCGTTTGCAGAAAAATTCTGTTGTCAAATGAAGGTTGACCAAAATTGAACGTTTAAACAAATAATATCACTTTTTATACTTACGATTTAACAAAAGAAGCGCATTAAATCTTTGTAATAAAAACATACAGTTAATGCCACCTTTTTTGTATGCCAATCTTAAGAAGAGCAAGGGTGGAAGAGATGTCATAAATTCTTTGGAAGTCGACTACATAAGTCTAGCAGAGACATACATATATATATATATATATATATATATATATATGTATATACATAAATAAATGTCAGTGGCATGTTACGTTTATGCATAGTCGTGTCGGGACACGTATGCTATACTAAGGCCTCGTTTATTTATTACTATTTTTACAAGTATACATATGTATGTAAATTATTTGGTTATTGGCTGTTCAATAGTTTCTTGTCACTTTTAAGCGTATGGGAAGCTTGACTGTGTGCCATGGTGCTGCACTGACTGGGCTGCCACTACATGAGCAGCTGCAATGTGATCAACGAGTTGTCTGTCTGGAAAACGAGCATAGCTGTTAGCCAAGGCACCAATGAAGGCATCTCCAGCGCCAGTTGTGTCCTTCACCAGCTCTTCTTCCACATTTGGAGCTGACACCAGTTTACAGTCATATGGAGCATCTTTCGAGGAACAGACAGCACCTATTTTACCAAGTGTGACGATTACAGTGTTGGCGCCCATTTCAATAAGGCGCGCCATTGTATTGAATGCATCGCTGTAATGCAGATAATCTCTCAATGTTATAATGCTATAAATATATATATGTATATTAGCATTTTATATATACCTAATGTTAATGATGGGCTCGCCCACCAAGCACCCAGCTTCTACTATGTTCACACACAAAATGGTGCACCGCTGTATCAGCTCCAGAGGGATGTTCTCCATGGCTGGAGCAGCATTCAAAATAGATATTCCCTTGAATCGACGCAATGCTTCCAACGTGCCATCAATGGGTGTCTCCAGCTGACAGATCAACACCTTGGCCTTCTCGAACAATTCGCAAGCATTGTCCACATCCTGCGGGCCGAGCATATTGTTGGCTCCCACAACGATTATGATATTATTTTCGCCATTTTGGGCGACTGCGATTTGAGCTACGCCTGTTGTGTGCCCTGGCAGTTGCTGGACATACTTCACATTTATTTTCTCAACTTCCAGCTGACGTATATAGTTGTGGCCAAAGCTATCGTCTCCCAGTTTGGCAATGAGCGCCGTCTTGGAGCCCAGGCGAGCAGCAGCTACGCATTGATTGGCGCCCTTGCCACCGAATCCAGTTTGAAATTTAGTACCATGCAAGGTTTCACCAGCATTGGGCAAACGGGGTGCGTAGCTGATGAGGTAAATGGTTTGTTATTAAATATGTTTGCATCTTATTTCATATGCATTTACCACACAAAATCTATAATGGCCGAGCCAAAAACGAGCACGTCCACCGATTCATTCATTTTGTTTTTCGCATCAATTTATTTAATATGCTTGTATATGTTTTTGCGCTAATCTTTGTTGTTATTTGATAATTGCAAACAGCTGAAGGTGTAGTCGACGACTGATATGAAGCACAAAATATATTTGCTGATTTGCGTTAAATTTATTTCGCCTCCTAAAAGCCGGCAAGAACTGAGCGTTAGAACGCTAGAGTCAAATGTGACAGCATCGAACTACCGATATTTTTATATTTCGTTTGCCGTATCGATAACAGACACGGTACATTGATGATTAATGTACCAATTAGGGTACATACACATGTACCAAATACTATCACTTACATTATCGATAACAGATAACGGCACTTGGTACGATTACAAATGCAACAATTGTCAACAACCGCTAAAAGTACATATACTAAAGGCTGATTTTCTAGAATTTGTTTAAATAATTAACTATGTCGCTACCAAGAATAACAAACGTTATAAGACTGGCTCCACGTTTAGTTGGTGAGTGTGACCAGCTGCCAATTTATTGCTTTGGATAATCTATTAGTCCCCGAGTCCAATTGTCCGGTGCAAAGTCCAAATCTGTGGCACCAACAACAGTTATAATAGTCTTTTTAAATCATGCACCATTTTATCATTGCTAGCCATGCAACCGTGCCGAAATAACAGCAGCGCTCAGGCTGCCATCGAAGTGGCTGCACAGTTCAAAACATTGGCCATCAGCTCGCCGAAACCTTTTGTATTTCATGTGGAGTTGAATCGACCCAAAAAGCTGAATGCCATCAACAGGGATATGTGGCTGTAAGAACATGCCTATACACAGGTGCATGTATTACTACAACCTTCCCCCTCCTTCTCTCTCTCTTTAGCGAGATCAGAGCCTGCTTTGAAACGCTGGCCGTCAATCCGGATTGTCGTGCCATTGTACTCTCTGCTGCCGGCAAACATTTCTGTGCCGGCATTGATCTGTCTTCCATGATGGCCTTGGGTCAGCAGCTGGCTGACTATGATGATGTGGCGCGCAAGGGCGTTGTTTTAGAGCGCACCATTAAGATATATCAGGACTCGATTACCGCCGTGGAGCTGTGCCCCAAGCCTGTTATTATGGCCGTGCATCAGGCATGCATTGGTGCTGGCGTTGATTTGATTACCGCCGCGGACATACGCTACAGCACACAGGATGCATTTTTCCAGGTGAAAGAGGTGGACATTGGCATGGCCGCCGATGTTGGCTCACTGCAACGCCTGCCCAAGGTAATTGGCAGCCAATCACTGGCACGCGAACTCTGCTTCACGGGTCGCCGATTCGAGTCCGCCGAGGCGGAGCGTTGCGGCTTGGTCAGTCGTGTATATCCGGACAAGGAGTCACTGCTGGCGGGCGCCATAGCACTGGCCGAGGAGATTGCCAGTAAGAGTCCCATAGCCGTGCAGACGACCAAGGAAAGCATGGTTTATTCCCTGGACCACACCAATCAAGAGGGACTCGATCACATTGTAAGATAGTAATGTATATCTATGTATGTATATAATATAAACTTTTCTTTCTGCTTTCAGCGTATTATCAACAAACTGAATCTTCAGTCAGAGGACTTTGCCCAGTCGGTGGCCGCGCAGCTGACCAAGGATGAGAAACCCGTGTTTGCCAAGCTTTAACGATCGAATAGTCTATAATTGATGTACGTGAACAATAATATATATGTATTCTCTGTATTACTTTATATACTCTGTACATTGAACACTTGGCGTATACGCAATATCTGCTTACAACTTAAGTAAATATCTTTAAATATATATATATACATTGATCTGCATGTGTACATATACATATGGGTTCTATAACAACTAAATTATGACTAGGAATTTTGTGGCAGTCTATTTTGGGTATGAAAATTATTTGAACAGATCCTCCAATGCACGTCGCTCCTTGACACAGCTGGCGGTCAACACCTCCACCTGACCCTTTTCATTGATCAAGACATCATCCTCGATCCGTATGCCAATGCCACGGAATTCGGCTGGCACATCGGTGCGCTTCTCATCAATGTAGATGCCCGGCTCAACAGTGAACACCATGCCCGGCTGGATGCGTGTATTGCGCGGCACATGGGGAGTATCATGGACATCCATGCCTAGATAATGGGATACATGATGCGGACAGAACTTATAGCCCTGCGTCGCCAGCTCCTTGTGGTCCGTCAGATTCTTGGGAACCAAACCGATTTCCTGCAGATATTTGCCCAATTTATAGCACGCCGTCTCGAATAGTTGATCCAAAGTCTCGCCGCCTGGCTGCATGATCAGCTCTGTAAGTGCGAAACGAAATATATTAAGCAATTATCAATGAAGTCTGTAGATATATTTAGATACCGATAATCTCCTTTTGCAGCTGTTCCATCATGTCGTAGAGCGTTCGCTGTGGCTCCGTAAATTGACCGCTGACCGGCCAAGTGCGTGTTATATCGCTCGTATAGCCGCCATATTCACAGCCTGCATCCATTAGCAGCAGCTCCTGCGGCTGCAGAATCTGTGTGTTGTTCACATAGTGTATCACGGTGGCATTTCGGCCAGCTGCCACAACTGGTGGATAGGCCAAGTAGCTGGCGCTGCGCATGCGGCATTTAAAGTCAACGGCTGCATATAGCTGATGCTCCGATTGGCCGGGACGCGTCTCAGCCATGACCTCATTAAACGCACTTGATGCTATTGAGCAGGTGCTACGCATTAGCTCCATTTCGGCAGGTGATTTGATTAGACGCATATTCTCCACGAATGTGCAAACGGGCAGCAGTTGGGTGCGTTGGTTATTGCACACTTGAAGCATTGCATCGGTGACATTCGACTGCTCCGATTGGCTCAGATCGAACCACAAATGCGGCTTCAGTTGACTGTAACGGGCAATCAAAGTTTGTTGAAATTTCTCAATGGGCAGTGCTTCCTGTACGCCAAACAGCTGTACCGCATAGTCGGGACCAGTGCGCGGGCCATCCCACAGCTCGGCATGGGGATCCTTGGGACGCATAAACAATACTGATTGCACAGTACTTGATTCGTCAATAGTCAGTAGAAGCACTGAGTCCGGCTCTAAACAGCCAGTTAGATAATAAAAGTCCGAATTTTGACGAAACACATAGGGTATCTTGCCACTCATATACTTTTTGCAAGCGGCTCCAATGACCAGCTGACGGATGGATAGATAACACGTAAATATAAAGAGTGTCTGGATAGATGACAGCCTTACCATGTGCGCTCTAGAGGTGCGTCCATTGAACTCGTTCCCAAAGCCTTCCGCATACGTTTGAATGCCTTCCATTAGCCTTATGCGTCTCGTTTGAAATTCCGCCTGCTCCACGCCGGGCACCAATTCGTGCGGCTTGATGAGATGTGGATGTGTGGCATTTGTTGGCTGGCCCAAAGCACGTAGACCATTTTTGAGTGCATCAGCCAGGCTGCGTACTTCCTGAGCAGTAATTTGAGCCTTGCACATTCGAGTGGTTGAATATGTGGAAAATTTTGGTTGGTTGCCAAGTGCGCGTAGCAGACAAAAACGTGGCAGGCGCTTTAATGCAATCATATCGTTAATAAGGCAAATTAAGCGAATCGAGTTGTATATGCGTGCGATAGGCTTATCTTTTTTTTTATAATTTTAAATACAAAATATGCACAGAATTTGTAAATCTACGACAACCTAGGAAATAGAATATCTGACAAAAACAAAAACATTTGCCGCTTCACTTCGGAGATGTCAAACGAACGATTAATCGATAAGTAACGCGATATATTAGAATACAAAATTTAAGATAATTTATTTAGTGGATACTAAGGTACAATCATTAACAAATTATGCCTCCTCAAGTAAAATGGCAGTTAGATATAATAATAAAAATGTACTTTTGGCTAATCATCCTGGTTGCATAATTTCTATACATCGATGACAAATTTTGCAAGGATTTAAAAACAAATATATCGATATAAATTTCTATAACTACACTGCCGCATAATTTTCGCTTTTAATTGTATATGAAAGTATTATTTATTTCACACATCTTACGGAAACTAACATTATGCAGAGCGCTGTGCTGCGTTTGCCGGTCGACTACGAGACGATAAGATTTAATGATTGGACCATTAGCTATGAGAAGTCACACATTTTAAAGAGTATGTGCCACTTGGGCAGCGACAAGTGCTGCGACAAGGATGATGTCAATCGATGTGAGCTCTGCCACTATCAACATACGCTCGAGCTGCCCCACCTACCAGACATGGTGTTCCACAAAAACAAGCTCGTCCTCCAGCACAAAGATGGCGCCCTGATGGAGTTCAAACCCATAGACGCACTCGCTCTGGTCGCTAATGGCAAAGAGGCAGCCGTCGAGGTGGCCTGCGCTCAGGAATGGCGAGAAACACGGTAACAGCCACTAGAAATTGGATTTCCTTTGCTCTCAAACATTCTCATTTAAACGACTTTCGCTCTTGCAGCGCCGAACAGAACATGGAGCATAAATACAAACCCTTCGACTGGACATTCACATCCACCTATCAGGGCACATTGAATGAACACTTTCGTTCGGAGGTCACAGAACAAACGCTCAACAAAATGAAACTGATGCAGCGTGAGAATATTCTCTTCTATCACGATCTCACACTATACGAGGATGAGCTGCACGATCACGGCATCTCCGCGATGAGTGTGCGCATTGTGAGTTGACGAATGTGTATACATATATACTCTGTCCCCAGAGAGTACCCAAGCATTGTCATATATTGTGTATATTTGGGCTATAGCCTGAGATTGTAACTCTATCTTATATAAAAAAAAATTATGCCTAGCTATAATACCAAATGCGAGCTTAGCTTCATCTGCCTAACTGTTTATCTCATTAGTCGCCACAGTTCCATCTATATGGCAGGCAGTCTCATCCTACTTATTTGCTTATTTGTAGATCTCTTATATCTTTATCGCTTTCTTATTTATCAGCGTGTAATGCCCTCTGGTTTCTTTGTGCTGTTGCGTCACTTTCTGCGAATCGACGATGTGCTCATACGAATGCATGATACGCGCTTCCACTATGAGATCGAGAATGATTATATACTCAAGGAGTACATACATCGTGAGGCGCCATGTTCTGAGCTGCAGGTAAGCACACACACACACACACACACACACCTGTAATATTATAGTCAACTAGCTAATACAATTTCTTTCCCTCTTTCCGCAGTCGTCCATTAGTTTTTGGACGAATCCTGATGAAATGCAAAACTTTCTGCCCGTCAAGACCAAGGAGCTGCACAAATTATATTTTAAATAGTTTAGTAATCTCTTTATTTTTCCAATTTGTTTAAAAATTACTTTTTTCTCATATCGATGCGCGGGCAACTTTGAAAATGGATTAATCAGTAGGTTCCTTGCCGCCGCAAAATTCCATGGTTAAGAATATTTAAGTTCAATTCATTTTGTTAACTAAATGAATATATATGTATATCTGTATATATATATATATAGTATACATATATATACATTTATTTATTGTGCGACATTAAGAGCGCGTCTACAACTAGTAATTGATTTAAGCGCATATAGCATACGTACACATACATATGTATATATATGTTTATAATTTTAATTTAATTTCATTTGTATTTTGCGTTTCAGGCCAAGTTAAGCGCCGCCCAGCAATGCAGTTAAGGCGCGCTTATAATCGCCCGATGTTTCCGACTGCAAAGAGATATGTAGAAATTAGTTAAAGTTATGAACTGTTTAAATCGAACTATATATATATATACATATATATATATGTTCATATTATATATATATGGGCATATCCAGCCGAAATTTTGTTTAAGTTTAAGTTGAAATTGTTTGGATGGTAAAAATTACTTTGATTTTAATTAAAATTATAAATAAAGTTGATTTTATTTTAATATATGAAAAAAGGGGCTTAATTTATATATAGACATTTACATATATACCTGATCAGTATGAACTATGTGTCTATTGACAATGAAATGAGAGTTGTAAGTCTTTGGTAAGGACTAAAGAATCGCCCTATATGTATGTACATACACATAGAGCTCTAAATCAACTTTCTTGATTACTTAAGGAATTATACTAGTCTGGCATTACGATATTTTATCCCACCATTTCTTAATAGGATATGTCCTGCTCTAGTCCTTAGTTATAGGAGCTAACTGAAGGAATTTATTTCTGATTAGTCTATTGAATTAGCTCTGACAAATCAGTTCTTAACGCTAAAAAAGAGCCATGAATTAGAGTGGGATTTGAGCCTAGTACCTCTTTTTTAGACCAACTACTTCTTATACCAGAAAAGCATATTGAAAGCTTAACAGCTACCAAACCAATTGCCCATATATCCGTGGAACTATTAAAGTCCTAACCAAAGCATAAAGCAATAGAAAGTAATTTAGAAAAAAAAGGAAATTTTGGTTTTCTTTAGCTGGAGCTGCCCATATACATAGTTCGCTAATTGGTAATACCATAAACCAAGCAGATTTATCTGAGATACATTATAGTATATGCGAATGCGAGGTTGGTTTGAAAAGTTGCCGAATTCGATAGGTTTTGGTTTAGAAATTTTGTCAGACCAGCTTCAAGTATATCATATACATATAAGTAGAGCTCTACCAGGCAACCAATACTTACATCCTAGCACCAAGTACAAGTACAAAAGGAACAACAACATGAACAATTAGGAAATGTGCAAGACGGGAGTACAAAAAGCAAAATTGAAAAAATGCAATACATTAATTAATAACTATAATTTAGATATATACATATATATACATACATATATATGTTATATAATAAATCTATGTATGTAGATAGACCTACCTCAATGGCGCTGTGCAGCGTGCGATTGTAGATGCGTTCGAACTCCTTCTTGATGGTGGCTAGATCGATCTCCGATCGACTGACAATGATGCGTATTAGAGTGTCATCATCGGTGCCAGCTCCATCCATGGCCTTGTACAAGCGGTTGGCAAAGAAGGCTGCCGGGGACTGGACGCACTCCACTGCAAGATGGAGAAGAGGGCGTTAAATCAATAGCCGAAATTTAAAGAAAGAGAGAGGAAGATAAAGAAAAAGAGGGAGAGAGCGAGGGAGAGTTACACCGACCTATGGCCATCATAGCCTCATGCAACTCATCGGACATCTCGTGCTTGATGGCCTGCTCGATGGTCTGGCCGGTCAGCTCCTTGTATTCCTCGAAGACCAGACGCAGCTGGGGGAAGCTAGCGTGGGACATGATGCGATTGAAGACCTCCTCGTCTGTGCCCAATTTGGCCTCGCCGGCTGCATATAGCTGTGAGGCCTGATCCTTGGCCAGCTCAGGGTCCACCGGCGTATTCACTGGGTCACGCACACCGGTCACAATCAGTGTGAGCAATCGTCGAAAGAATCCCGATGTCTCGCTGCACATTTGCTCGGCCAAGGGGCGACCCCATTTCTCCTCATAGGTGGCAACAATTTCCTGCATTTCCTCGTTCGTCTTGGTGCACAGAATCTCGACAAGCGTTGCCTCCTCGGTGCCGATGCCGGCCATTGCCGAGTGCAGCTGCTGACACAAATACTCCACCGGCGGCGTCATCAGTGCCACAATCACATTTTCAAATTTGCCGCCCAGCTCGCTCTTCAGATCGTCGACCAGATCTCTGTCGAATTCCGCCGCATAGGTGGCGCTAATCAGCTGGCGCTGTGCGTTGTTGCGTTTGGTCAGGATGTCGATGATTTGCTGCTCGTCTGTGCCCAGGCCACGCATAGCGCTGCGCAGCTCCTGGCTGTCACTCGCCGCATCGAACGGGCTATACGCCGTAACACAGGGCTCCGCCTACAAACATACATAAATGATGGATGAGTCAGCAATTTGTTTTTAGACCCACCCAAAAAAAAAAAGGAAGAAAAACTATGAGAATCGATTCAATCGCATACCAAATTTTCACTCACCTTGTAATCCATTTGTTAATTTATTTTCTTTTTTGTTGTGCTTGCAGTGTGTTTGCTGTGACTGCAAATAAAATGTTTCGATAAATTTTAAGTTGATTAATTGATGCAATTTAAATGCTTTGCAGCCAATTCGCTATTATTGCAAATTGGACGCAAGCTCGTTGAGTCTTAGCGGCTGTTGTTGTTGCTATTCGTTAGGTCTTAACGGCTGTTGTTGTTGCTATTCGTTAAGTCTTAGCGGGCGTTGTTGTTGCTATTCAAATGCAAGTGTGACGTAGGCTCGTTAAGTCTTAGCCGCAACTGTTGTTGCTGCTGTGCTCTGTTTTGTTAGGATATTGCATTTGTTTTTGTGTTTTTGTTTTTCTATTTCTCTTTACCTTTGCGCTGCTGCCGCTGTCTTGCACCAGTCGCTCGGCTTCACCGTTTGCTACTGACACGCAAACACAAAAGCGAAATTCTCTGCCCGTTCGTGGCGCGAAGCTTTTTTCACTGCTTTTTATAAGATAGAAAAGCTTTTAATTTCGCTTTAACTACGGCTTCGACATACAAATGGCAATGCATTTGGCTTGCTTACATAATACGCATTCCGCTCGCATGATTCATGCAGATAATTAAGATATTATATGTATATATGTATGTGTGTATGAATAGATAGTATTTTTTACTGTATGTATATTCATTTTATCTTTATTTAATCTCGTTTAGTTTAGCTTTTCTCTTAATTTTTTTGTTTTGTTTATTATACAATTCAAATACAATTTTCATCGTTTGTCTAATTCCCAACTTGTTCGTTTCATATATAATATATGTATATATAAATATAATTTGTAATTTTTTTTTTATGTAAAGAAAAGCATACATAGGTTTTGTTTGCCATTTTAATAATTTACTTTCTTATTTTTTTCTTCTTCATATAGTTTTCATCTTATTTTTTACACAGCTCGTGGGGAGAAAAGTTGGAATAGCAAACGAATTGAAATCAGTTCTAAACATATTATTAATATGTATATCAAATAAATTACAAAAAAAAGTACAAAGAATACCAAAATCAGAGCAAAACGTTTCGTCGTAGTAATATCAACTCAAAATCGTTTCAATTATGTTATGCAATCGTAATATGATTTGAATATTTTGTAGTCAAGTGTAAATTCATTTGATGAACTTTTCACTTGTAGGCGAGTTTAAGCAACGATTAGGCTTAGAGCTCGCAATTGTGGAATATGGGTGGAAATCGGTATAAAACTTGTTATTTTACTTGAGTTCCGATACACTCAAGCGTATAAATAAATATTTCATATTTATGGGGTAGGGAGAACAAATTGCATTATGATAAAGCATATAAATAAGATATTTCCCCAACATGCTTGGGCGATGCATAATAACGATTTTTTGTTTGTATCGAAACGAAACGTTTTTTTTTGTTGTTGTGTTTGTTGTTGTTGATCATTATTATAAAACTAATGCCTGGGTTAGTTGTTGTTGTTGTTGTTATTGTTGTTGCTGGTGCTTAGACCTCATCGTTCTGATTCATTTTGAGCTCATTGAGTGTCGCATTGAATCGCGACCATTCATCGCGCGATGGCAACGCCAAGTGCTCAGCCACATCATAGACATAGAGCTTGCCAGCCTCGTCCCCGATGGTGACATGGAGGCCCGATGGCGTCCAGGAGACGCGATTGAGCGCTGGCGCACCATCGACGACGATTGATGCTGTTGGTACTTCGGTATCCTGATTGAGATTCCATAAATCAAGGCGACCGCTACCATCGACAGCAGCAAATAAAGCGGGATGAACGGGCGACCAGGCGACATCCATCACATAATCCGAATTATCCTCAAATGAATACAAAGGCTTTGTGTCCTGCAAAATATATATAAATATGATCTCTCCTTCTCACTCTCTTCTTTTCTCCATATTTACCTTCAGCGACCACAGCTTGATCGTCCAATCGATTGATGAGGTCAAAAACAGATGACCAAAATCGGGCGATGATTGATTATAATGTGTCGAGATGCCCGTTATGGGACCCAAATGTCTTTCAAACACCTCATTGACGCCCGAGCGCAATCCGTGCCTTGATGCCGAATATACATAGCCATCCTCACTGCCCATGACCAGGCTGTTGATCTCGTTGGCCGGGAAGGCCATGCATGTGATTGCGATCGCCTTTGACTGGCGCTGCTGCAGCTCCAGCGTATCCTGCGGCTGCGACAACATATCCAACGACCACGAACACAATTTGCCATCCGATGATATGGAGATGACATTGTGAGCATTCTGTGTGCCAACCATTTGCAGACAGTAAACAGGATGTGTATGGGCAGCTGCACTCAATGGTGTACGCTGTATGGGCGTACGTTTCTGCACACGGTTATCCCAGAGCACAATCTGACCCGAATATGTGCCGCCGAGAATTAGATTGGGATTGAATTTGGCAAAGCAGGTGGACATCACGGCGCTCTGACAATGGAAAACATCTTCGGGCGTTTGCTTCTTGAATTTGGTGTTCCAGACCATAACGACACCGTCCGGTTCATTGGGGCTCTCCTCGTTGTTGTGATAGGAGGCAACAACCAGTTCCGGAAAGTGGGTCGACCAATCCATGCTGGTGATGCAGCGATTCTTGGACCAGCGCTCATCGTAAAAGACACGATTCAGCGAGAGACGAGCATGCGACCGTTCATCGTTGGCCTCCTCATTGTCGCCGCAGCCAATATAATCGGTGTATATGTCCACATTTTCCGAGAGAGCACGCTCAATGATACGACCTGCACGCAATACGAACCTTTGAAAATCCTCCGATAAGATGATCATTTGCTTTTGCTCCTCCGATAGTTCCTTGACTGCAATTAATCGATATGTATTTTCAAAAAATAACAACTGCTGCCATCTGCAAAAAGACGAGCTTTCAATTTAGAGATGTGCGCGCCAAAGAGAAGCTTCGTTCAATTGACGATACTTATATAGTCTTGTGCACATCTCCAATTGCAGATCTGCTCGTTGTTGTTGTTGATTAGAGTCACTCACCCTCCTTCTTCTCCTCCTGTTCCTTCTTTTGTTCGAGGGGTGTTATGGCTGGGGCCACATCCTTCACCGTGGGCAGACCGTGAGTGAGGTAGCCGGGCGGCAGCTTGGAACTAAAGCCATGATCCAGATGTGGCAGCGAGCTCTCTTCGTCATCTCCTTGGGCATCAAATGCAAGCACTGTTTAATGTATAAAACTAACACAGCTAAAGGAACATGACACTCGACAGAACAGGAACAATTCTACTTGTATTTGGATTGTTTCGTTTTCTTTATCTCTTTTTTGGTGTTAATCAGCTGCTCTTCATAATTTTTTTTTTTTTTTACATTAATTTGCATTGTTGTCTCTGTCTTGCTTGCAAAATTTGTTATTGATTTTCAACTTTATTTGAATATATTTGTTTTGGCTTTATTACAGGGCTTCTGTGTGTTAGTGTGTGTGTGTGTGTTGTGAGATTGTGAAATTGGGAGTAGAGCGAAGGGCGAAACGTTTAAGAGAGCGCACAATTGGGAATCTTCTGCATGTGCTGATCGCCTCCACACAACTGTGTGTGTGAGTGTGAGTGGGCAAGAGCGAGGAGGACGTACGAAGCTCCTCAAGTGCATGACGGAGCGAGAGACAGAGAGAGAGAGAGAGAGGGAAAGATAAACAGACAACACGCACACACGCAGGCGCTCTCGCTTTTACTTGTGTTAAATGAAGGAGTAAGTTTTTTTTTACACAAGTACAAAATTGTACAAGAGATGTGCGTGAGTGCGTACATGTGTGTGTGTTGTGTATAGATGCTGTTAGTTGTGCTATACGCTGGACACCGTACAACTTAATACACAAAGCCAATTAATAATAAAAAAATAAATAAATTAAAATATATGAATAATTGAAAAATGTACAATTTCCGTTAAACTGATACGCCGTTAATATATATGTATGTGTATTTATATAAATATATGTTTATATATATTTATGGAGTGTGGCAGCATAAGAGAAATATAATAGATACAGAGAGGGAAAGAGATAGAGAGATATAAGGAGGCATATTTGAGGTATCATTATGTATTACGTATTTGGTTTTACACTCTATGGACACTTCTTGCCTGCTTCACTAATTCGTATTATTAAATATTTAATCAATTGTATTTGCTTATTATTTTTGCTTCTCCACCCAGTTTATAAATTTTTGCACTTAAAATTATTTATTTATGCTAATTATATATTACATATATATAAATATTTCTTTTCTATTTCATTTTCATTGCGTTCGTTTAACATTTAACATAAACAGCCGATAGAGGTCGCTTTTGGTTGTGTGTGCTGTGTGTTATTGGTTAAAACACACTTAACGGTACATTTAAGAGCCGCCTACAACGCGCTTCGCTTGCTGTGCTTTGTAAAGAGAGTGAACGAGACAAACAGATCGAGAGAGAGAGAGGGCGAGAGAACGAGAGGTCTGTGTGTTTATGTATGTGTATATGTATGTATCGACAGGATCGAGTGACAGGGACAAGAAAAAAAGCGCTAGACAGTTCCCCACAGAAAGAACAAGAGTATTTTTCTCTTTAAAGGTATTTTTTAAGACTTTTTGTTAGCAAAATTTTTGTTGTTGATTAACAAAGGCTTAGTCGCACGCAATTAGCATAGATGAATGAAAATGAATTGAGGTTAAAATTGAACTTGAGTTTTGGCACATACAAAATGGAAGATCATGCATGCAGGCAGGAGTTTTATTAACTGTACAAACAGATAGAGCGAGAGGGAGAGAGAGAAAGAGGCATAGAGAGAAAACGCGAGCGTAGAGAGGGAGACAGTGTATTCAGCTCAGTGTGTTTGTGTGTGTGTGTGTGTGTCAGCCAGCGCGAAGTTTACTTTGATTTGTTTTTGGATTTAGTTAGAATTTGTTTACGTTCCTATTTTGCTTCATGTCACGATTCCCGTCACTGTTTCTCTTTTTCTTGCCTTTTGTTTGGGATGTACCTACCTGTGAATTCATCCTCCCACTCTAAACCCGGATTAAGATTGTATTCATCTTGAAGAAATATAAAGAAACAAAATATATTGTACATATACACATTTAAGTTGTTCATTTTAGTTCATTTGTTGTTGTTGTTGTTGTTGTTTTGGTTTATCTCAACTTATTTTCGAGGCTCCAAACTGGAGCCAAACCGCCCTTTAAATTGTAATTTTGAACAAAAGGCATTGGAATGATGAACAAAACGATAAAAGCAACCGATTACATGGCATATATATGTTTCGAGATGTGTTATATGATATATCTGTAGCATATAGATAAAACATAAATCATGATACGATTTCAATAATTTAAAAAAAAAACACATTAAAAATTTAAATACAATTAGCACACAAGTCGACCGAGAGCGGCGACATTTATAAATTATAATACAATGTTAAGTTTGACAACTGTTATAAATACTAAAATTCAAATATACTATATATATTAATCATATATATGTATGTATATATAGAGTATATTATTATATAGTACATGATATTTTCTTTGTGCTTTTACATGCATACGTGTTCGTTGTGTGTGTGTGTGTGTGTGTGTGTGTGTGTGTATGTGTATGTGGGCGTGGCTTACATTTTGTGTGTAGACTTAAGCTTAGTTAATCAATTATTATTTTGTTGATATGTATGTATAAATGAATATATAGATACACTCGATACTTGGGCTGAAAAATTTGTTGACTATACATATATAAATTTATAATCAGGCAGATCTCTTCTAATAAAATTATAAGATCCTCGTAAAGTAGTCAAACTTGTATACTGTATAACGTTGTAAAGTTATACCTGGTATAACAGTATAACACTTTAATAACATATTGCATAATACTTTAAATATTATACCATATACCAGTTAAAGTGATATATATTGTACAAGCTTAACTTTTGGATTGTATGACATACTTTACGCTGTTTGGTTGCTTAAATATTCCGCTGTATGACAGTTGAAATGTACTGTATAACAGTGAGAGTTTTGAACTGCACAGCAGTTAAAACATACTGTACAACAGTTGAAATATTCAAGTGTATAACAGTTAGTCATTCACTGTATAACAGTTGGAACATACTACGCGCTTTTATATGCAAAATAATAACGGAAAGCTAAATATTCTTTGCTTCCTACTTAAAAGAAAAAAAAAACATGTTTATGTATAAAATAATATAGAATCATAATAATAAAAATAATTAAATAGAAAACTTAAGAAATTTCAGCTACTTAAACAAATTAAAAACGAAAAAAAAAACTTATAAATTGGGTGGAGTTGAACAATTTGATTCGTTAAGATCGATATATATATATATGGAATATATATATCTATATATAATGCTGATACAAACTGAAACTTTATAGTTTTTATGTTCTCTACTAAAGTAGTTAAATATATAGAATATAAATCGCAATAAAATGCAAATAGTTTAAACATAATTAAATGGATATAGTGGAGGGGGAATAGCAAAAGCAAAATTTAAATAAATAATTAAATATATATTAAGTTCTGTTTAGTATATGTTTAACAGGCACTATGGATAGATCTACTACATAAACACACACAAAATAACTAACGAGAGCTAAGAGAGAGATAGATATACAATATGTATTTAAACAGAACGAGTAAGCTACAAAGAGCGAGCGAGCAAGAGAGAGATATACATAGAGAGAGAGAGAGAAAAGTCGTTGGTATGCTATATAGATAGGAATTTTTTCATTTTTTCGTTTTATAATATTTTTGGATAGTTTACATAGAGAAAAGTCAACAACTACTCACCATAATAATCCGTTGCATGAGCTGCAGTTTTTTTTTTTGTTATAGTTATTTTTATATTTTATTGTTTTATTTTTTGCGTGCGTACCAAGGAACAGATAAAAAAGTTGGAAGAAAAATGTAAATAGACAAATTATTAATATCAAATTGCGCTCAAAACAAATTGCCTAAAATACAAATACAAAAACAAAAAATATTTAGCGTATGCAATAAAAAAAAAACTATACAAATTTATATGAAGAGTAATGTGTATAAACGAGAGACAGAGAGAGAGAGAGAGAGAGAGAGAGATAGACAGAGCGAGTGTATAGTGTATATATCTAAATATTTTGTATGTGTACATAACTAGCATATCTGTTATAGGCAGAAATAGGAGGTTACCATTATGTATTGTGTGCTGTGGTCTAAATTGTTTATTTGGCTGCTTAAGACTATGTTTAATACCTTTACGTGGACGCCACCAATCCTCCATATATCCTGACAGAGGCGATGAGTGGCAAGAAAGAACTGTATTTGTTATTGAATTTCACTTAAATGTTAAATGCTTGCTTGCTCTCTATATCTTAAATATATATATATATATATATGTATTTATGTATATATATCTACTATATGTATATACATATATATAGAGGAAAGCTATCTGAATCGAGTATTTGAAGCGCAATACAAGTAATGGGAAAAGGATATTCGTAGGTAGGGTTTACAGGCGTCGCACATAGCGAATACATACTGTAGTTTCGGCACAGGCATACAGACAACTTTTCAGTTAGACAAACATATAGATAATAACTAACAAATCAAATCAACAAACAAAAAAAAAAAAAACTTGTAGAAAACAAACTATGGAAAGTGTTTACACAGGAGCTATACAAATATATATATATATACTTTTTGATATACATATATATATTTCTATATATGGTATAAGACATTGTTATGGATATTAAATACTAGCTAGCATGGTTAATAATTGGTAAACATATATAGTGTATATAGGGTATACATATCATACCGTCACGTTCATGTCCGCCGGTGCTTGTGGTCTGTGTTTGTTTCGTATAGACGAGCGTCTCCTTTGGTGGAATGTTTGTGGCCTGCACATTGTATACGCTTAGATTCAAAGGTTGCTTCTTGCCGGCGCTAGAATAGAACAGAATAACAATTAGATTATATTGAAGGATTTTATATATAATACAATATAGAAGCAGCTGCATTTAATATATACCCTTGTCCATTCACATTGGCCTGCAAGCTAACGTCGGGCGTTTGTGTGTTGGAATTATCCGAGGTTAGCGAATTGGCTGATGACAGCGAGGACAGCACCTCCGAAACGGGCGCAACGCCTAGCGACGAAAGCATCTCATCTAGATCTCTGCAAGCAAATTGTATAATTGAGATTTATATATTTTCGAATACTATATTTTATATGTATATGGGTTAACTGACTTGCGTTGATCCTTGTCGATGCCGGTGCCGGTGCCAATGCGTCCGGCTGCCTCTTCCATGTCTTTGATCTCCTTTTCACGGCGCCGGCGATCCTTCTCCTCGCGCAGTGCGGCCAATTTGGCCTTTTTGCGCTCCAGCTCAGCCTTTCGATCCATTTTTGAGGTGTGGCAACGCTCGACACTTTGCACAGCTGCTGCTCTTCGATTAGGAGTTGGGGGTGGGCGAGTTTTTCAGGCGAATCCGGTGCTACAACAACAACAACTACAACTACAGCAAGTGCAGTTCGAAAGCTGCGGCACAAAAGAAACAAAAATTTATAGAAAAAGCCAAACTATGAATCAGTTGTAAGCAATATTGGTAAGCGCAGCTGGCTTTGATGATGTCACCACTAACAGCAACAAGAACAACAACATTAACTGCCCAAAAGTTAACTCTGCCTGCGTGTGAGTGTGCAAATTGTACTGCAGCCAATATAACTTCCAACGCACACACACACACACAAGCACCCACTCACACACAAAAAAAATCAATACTCAAAGATGAGCAGCAGCAGTGGCAGCATTTGCTGTGGCAGCGACAGCGCTGTCGCCGTTGTGACGTCGTTTTCCACTTTTTCGCTGCTGTGCCCATTTTTCTTTTCACAGCCATCGCATAAAATAATACATCACAGCACACAGTAGTTGGACTCAACACTCTTTTTTAATAACGCACCTTGAAATGTTGTTTGCAAACTAATTAGTATATATTCCAATTGTAATTAATATAACATTTTATTCCAATTGAAAATGCGACTGCAATGTTTTGCGAATAGGTCTAGTGTGACCGCAATGGGCAATGAAAAATTACTAAATAATCGATGCACAAAAAATACTGCACTTTATTTTAGTTGGCTGAATAGTGTGGCAGCACTTTTCTCAATAGTTTAATTTGCGTAATTATTGCATGTTTAGAATTTAAATTATGCAAGCGAAGGTGCTAAAATATTTACTTAAGTTATTAACCTTTATTTATACATACAAATAGTTTCAATACATATAAAATACATGTATGCGTTCAATAATGTAAATGGCAGCAACTAAGAACATGCCCATATTTTATGCTGGCAGTGCCTGTGAGAGCGCGCCTAATTTAAAAAAAATAACTGGTACATATTATTTTAGTTAGCAACGCGCGTAAATTCAAATATACATTTGTTAAAAGCTATTGAATACATGCATAAATTTGTTGTTGGCTTTCGGAAAAGAAAATGTTGTTGGTTTGTTAAACTATCAAACTGACATTAATTAATACTCAAGACATTTGGTCGTCAAGTGAAATCGTAAGAATGGAAATAGAAAGCTAAACGAGAGAACTTGTTGGCATTGTCATTGTCATTTTCAATGCGATTGTCATTCAATGCAACATAACGGGACAATCGTTTGCAATTGGCATATTAAGTGACCCTTTTTATATACATGTATGTATATGTATGAATGTATGTATGTATGCAATTAACTGCTAATTGTGTTTAGCTGACCTGATGGCAACAAATGCCATGTGAAAGAGAGTTAATAGCTCTAGCTCTACCTTATGGCACCCACACACACACGAACACACATACACATACTCTGACTTTGACATAGTTGGCGGTTCGTTCACTTTTGACTGGCAGCACGCCCTGCCTTTTAATTCGTTTATATTATTTGTGTTTTTCTTTAGCTTTTTATTCATATGCATATTTATTCGATATTTTGGTTATCTCTGATCCTCTTCCTCTTCATCAATTAGCTTGATATTTGGGTTGGCGCATCTTGATTTTGTAAAAGCAACAAAGAGAAGAAACAACCAAAAAACTGGATGGCCTATAAATTGCATATGCATCGATTTCGTAACTCCCTTTAAAAATTAACTCATCTGTGTGAATCGCCAAAGCTGATGATGGCCAATACCCTGTACCAGAGATGGATAAAATCGGGTATGCTGTGTAGTTTTTATCTAGATTAAATATGTTTAGCTAAAGCTCTAAAAACTCCATTAAAATTAATTTATTTCTGTGATGGGAAATACCCTGTAAAAGCTAAATCATCGTAGATGATATGAAAAGTCTAACGAAAATTGATGAAAACCGATTCATTATAATGTTAAGCAGCTTGATTTTCCGATTGGGTCAACTATGATCAGTGTGTTTGGGATGATTCGAAGCTGTAGGGTATCTGGTAGTCGTTCTTTTGATGTCCTGTAAGCAAACATGTATTTTGGGAGCAAAATGAATGTTGAAGCTTTTTCTTTTTCTCTTAAAACAAACATAAAGAAAACCTTGAATTACAAAATCTTACCAAGTTGCAACCTGATAATGATACCGATAATGATAATGCTAATAATGATGATAATGTTGATGATAATGCTGCTGTTGCTCATGATAAATCAGCGCATCTGTCTGTGGTTACAGCAACAAAGTGATTTAACAGTTGTTTTTTAGATAATTGCAAAAGCTGTTTGTATGTATGTATGTATGTATATTTGTATAACTGTCTATGTCTGTCTGTCGCTATAGGGAAACGCTTTATAATGATAGATATACATAGATATCTACAATTCGATACGCGCATAATTTGCAATTAAATTGCTCACTTAAAATTGTTTGTTGTTGTTGCTTTTTCTTCTTAGAAGTCGCTGGAAGTTGCCAGACTGCCATTTTGTTGTTGGTGTCTTTATTTTTTTTTCGTTTTGCTGTTTTTGAACGAGAGTAAAAGTTATGTATGTTTGTGTGTGGGTTTTTATTATTTTAAATTAACTTTAACTAGTTGCTAACTGCTTTATAGGTTGGGTTAGCCTGTTTTTCATTTTGATTTTGTTTTCGTTTTTGTTTTTGAACATACTCGCGCTGTTTTGCCGGCCTGTCCAAGGACAACGGGTTTCGTGTTGTTGTCTTTTCGGGGCATTGCGTGTGCGTCACATTTAGCATATAATCGCATTTACATACACATACAGTGTATAAATGTATGCGTATTTGTGTACATATATTATGCATATTTCGTTAATCATCAGATACATTTATCAGCATGGCTGGCCACACATGCATTCACACATGCATACATACATACATACATACATGTAGTTCTCGCCATTTTGGTTTCCTGCTTCAAGGCGAATTTGTCCTGGCATCTGGCAAGGCTGGCCATGTAAGAGAAAGGCTGCAGTGTAATTTGCTTATTTATAAAGTGTGCCCACTTGTGCATGCAGAAACAGAAGCAAATACACATACACACATGTGTACACATACATATGTATGTCTATATGTATGTATGTGTATAGCTGCACTTTTGTTATGGCTGCGATTTGAAAGGTTTTGTGACTTTTGTCTTCCAATTGCGTCTGCCTTTTGTCGTCGCTGTTGTTATTTTTGGTTATTTTGTACTTTTTTATTGCTGTAAATTGTCGAAGCATTTGCATGCGCGTCGTTAACCCGGCGAAGTTTCGGCTAAAGCGTTGGCGCATATGAATTTTGTTATTTGTTTTTGTTAGCTCTTTGATTTTTATTTTCTCATCAGGCACATACAAATTGAATATATGTACGTGCAAACATACAGATACGCTCATGTACATATGTACAGACAAACATCTGTAAGTATGTATGTACATACATATGTATTTACTTGCTTCATTACAGCTTTGCTTTGCCTTTGCCTTACCTTGCCTTTCTTCGCTGTGTCGCTTTGCGCGAACTGCGCTGCCGCCGCCATCTTCCAGGCTATGGCTTAGCGCCTGCGCCCAAGCATCATCGTCGCCAACGTTGCGA
Organism: Drosophila navojoa; assembly: GCF_054131105.1. Lineage (NCBI taxonomy): Eukaryota > Metazoa > Arthropoda > Insecta > Diptera > Drosophilidae > Drosophila > Drosophila navojoa. Next base: position 5,024,723 of record NC_142895.1, on the reverse strand, counting down.
CGCCAACGGCGCTGCTGGCGTCGCCGCATTGCCGCGTTTGCCGTTGCGCTGTTACCGGTAAAAAAGTCTTGAAAAGTGCGCCTCTTTGGCGTTCCGTTGTTAGTTTAAGTTTAACCATCGCACGCTTAAGTCGCGATTTAGTTGGTCGCAGAGAAGAAAACAGAATTTTTTCCAACTCTTGCTTAAAGGAGCACATATCGTACTATTTTTTTTTTTATGTAAATCTAGTTGTAAATCAAAGATACAAAATGAAATTATTTTTATGTGCCATTGCTGTGATGCTTTGTGTGGCGGCGACAAGTGAGTGACAAAATATGCATTAATTTTATTTAACCACAAAAAAAAATCATATAAAATAAATAAGTTAAAATCTCGTATTGGCAACTTTGTGCTAATCAGTTTGGCATTGGCTACGCATGTGTATGTGCGTGTGTGTGTGTGTGCTTATGCTTGTCTGTGTGCATTGATGTACGCAGCTGCGCTCGCTACAGCCATTAGCTGGTGTCCGTTAGCTAACGGTATATGCAGGCTTTGCAATCGATTAGCCACATACACACACACAGACATACGCACACGTATTGCATTGCGTTCTTTTATATGCCATGGGTCGACCCTGTCTGACATTTCAGTTGCCATTTGCATGGGCGTGTGGGTGTGTGTGTGTGTGTGTGAGAGAAGCAGATAGCAGTGTGGGGAGGGGTGGGGGAGCGCGAAACGGGTAAACGATAAACCGGCTGGCGCTGGAATGAAAAACTGGAACTGGAACTGGCAACTGATCAAACTGTTAACTGGAACTGGGACTGGGACTGGGACTGGCCGTGCGCTTATGCAACCGCAAACAGGAAAAATGAGATAAAAAAAGAAAAAAAAATATGTATATATGAAAGAAAAAAAGCCAAATTGATCAATCGATCAGTTATTTATTGATTTGATTTTTCCAAGCGTTACACTTTTCCCAAACAGGAAACCGAGGTCTGGGTGAAAGCAAGGCAATAAGTTTAATGAACTCTCTTTCTCTTTCTCTCTCTCTCCATTTCTCTGCGCAGTCGCCGCTGTCGACTTTGAGTGCCCCAAACCCACTGGCCAATTCGCCGACGAAGAGCAATGCGACAAATATTATGAATGCGTGGACGGTGTGGCCAAAGCAAAACTTTGCCCCGATGGCCTTGTCTTCGATCCATTGAATCGCAAGATCAACAAATGCGATCAGCCCTTCAATGTGGACTGCGAGGATCGCACGCTCTTGCGTAAGTAAATCCCCCAAGTACCCAATAAAAACTATGTTATTTTTTATGTCTATATCTAAAATCGATGTTTATCTATTTGAATTCCTATAGAGGAGCCCAAGTCCACTAAGTATTGTCCGCGCAAAAATGGTTTCTTTGCTCATCCGGAGCCGAATATTTGCAACATCTTTTACAACTGCATTGAGGGCGATGCTTTGGAAATGAAGTGTACCGTTGGCCTGCACTTCGACGAGTATTCCGGCACCTGTGTCTGGCCGGATACGGCCAAGCGTGAGGGCTGCGATGATCCAGAGAGTGAGTGCTGAATTCTTGAAAGTCCAAAGACAAGCAAAACTAACTCATTGATCCTTGATTTCCGATCTCTCCCTTTTTTCTTTCATCTCTTCTCACATTTGTAGAAAAAACTGAGAGCGGCTTCTCGTGCCCCAAGAATCAGCCAAAAATGGATGCGAACGGCCAGGTTGTCGCCCATCCCAAATATCCCCATCCCACCGATTGCCAAAAGTTCTATGTCTGCCTGGGCGGCGTGGATCCCAGAGATTTGGGCTGCCAGCTGGGCGAGGTCTACAACGACGTGACTGAGATGTGCGATGCGCCCGAAAATGTGCCCGGCTGCGAGGACTGGTACAAGGATACCAGTGACGATGACGACGGCACCAACAAGAAGCCTTCGTCCAGGAGCTGAGCTTCAACCCATTCCCTGATATCATAAAAAAAAAAAAATACAAGAAGAAACAACAAAACAAAACAAAATACCATATACGCCCATTCTTGCGCGCGTCTAAGGCACACACACACACACATTAAGTTAGACTTGGACGGACTGTCAGGACGGCGGAAGGACGCGCGTGTTAGTCAGCTAAACTAAAAGTCGTTGCTAGCCTCTTTATGAAGCGTTACTCTCAACTAGTTACTTTTGACTCGCTACTCGTTACTTTTGACTAGATACTCGTTACTCTCTCGACTCGCTATTCGTGACTTTTGACTCGTTACTCGTTGTACTCGTTACCTTAATCGTTACTTTCGATAAGCTACTCGTTAATTTCGACTCGCTATCTGTTCTTCTTTCCCCTATGCACAAACACACACACTTTCTCACTCTCTCTCTCTTTTGTTTCCTCCTTCTCTTTCATATACTGTATTTCCACTTTCTGTACTCTTTAACTGATCTATCGTTGTGTACATATTTCCTCTTTGTTTAAACACAAAAAGAAAAAAGAATTACAAAAAACAAGAATAATAAAAAATAATAAACTTTTTCTATACACTATCTGCACTCTTTTACATTCTTTTCTACAACCTTCTTTTTCTCTACTATCGACTATCGTATATATCTATCGAGCACATACTATAATTATTTCCTTCTTAACTTTCAGCTGCCTAATTTCGATTTTCTTTTGAATAATGTCTCATTTCTACTTAATCTATTTTAATCTTTGGCCTTTCATCTTATATATACCACCTTGGACCTTTGATTATTAATTGTTCTTTCATCTTTGCTCTTTCATCTTTGATTTTTTATCATCACTTAAACTCGTATTTCCTTTACTTCCTTCATCTATGGCTGAGCTTTTTATAAAAGTCTTTTAATATTTCAATTCCTATCTCTCTCTTTCATAAGCTATTCTGATATTTCTTTTTCTCTTCCAAACGAATCCTTACTTTTCTATTTTCTTATTATCTATTTTATTTCTTATCAATAATTTTCAAGCAAAATTATAATAAATAATTTTCTTGAAGCCTTCCTGAACACTCATGATATAATTACATCTAATATTACTTAAAATTTATATGCATATGTATATAATATTTACTATATATACATATACTATATATAAATACTTTCAGTATTTGCTCTTTGTGCTATCTTTAATTATTCACTAATTTTTCTGTTGTCTCAGAGATATATGTATATTTCCTTAACTCTCCTCTTTTCTCTCTCTCTCTATCTATATTTGCCTCTCTCTCTCTCTCTCTCTCTCTCTCTCTCTATGTCACTCTCTCTCTCTAAATTCTGTTGCTACTTACTTGATATCAGTCTTATTTCTCAACTTTTCTCTATATGTATTTATTTTTCTGGAAAAGAGAGAGAGAGAGAGAGAGAGAGCGATTTTGTCTCATCTCTCTCTCACTGTCTCTTTATTTGTTTATCTCAATATATCGCTACTAATATTGATATATGTATCTCGATCTTTTTAAAAGTCTCTATCTCTTCCGGCTTGTTCTCTCTCCGGCTTTCTCTCTAATTTTTCTTCATTTATTTCTCTCTATTCCTTATATTTTTATCTTCCTACCTGTCTCTCTATCTCTTTTTCTTTCTATCCCAAACATTCCATTGCTCTGGCTCTCTCTTTCTCTCTCTCTCTCTCTCTCTCTCTCTCTCGCTCTGTGTGTGCTGTTCCCTACTATATTTCTTTTATATGCCCTTATTTTCTTTCCACCTTTCTCTTTCTCTGCTGCCCCATTTTCGATTGTAAATCCCTTTCCCGATCACAGATCAATCGTAATATTTACAACAATATCTATGACAGCAACAACAACAACAACATCAACAAACAAAACAGTTCATTTACATTTGCCAACTCATTCGATTAAATAACAAGACTTGAAATAATGCCAATTGTTTTTTTTTTTTGTTTTGCCTTTATTTATTGGTTTGTTATTTTCCCTACTATTGGCTATCTTGCAAATGCTGAAGATGTATTGGGTATACATACATACATACATACATACTTACATATTTATATACATACATATGTGCAAATTATGAACAAATCGAGGGCAAGTCGATATAATAATAAATCCACAATTCGCTAGCTCAATCTATTCGCATCTTATTATGAAATTGATATTCCATTCCCTTCCCCTTGCTCAGGCCCTCCTCCTTCCTCTTCCCTGCTCCTCCTCCTCCTGCCCTACTCTTGCTGCCATGCAAGCTGAGCACACCTTATTAACCCTTTGTCAACAGCAACATAATAACCGTTAATTGCACTAACGGGCACTAACGGGTTAACACTGGGAAAATGCATTCAAAGGTCTACTGACTTTTGAATATCCTTACTTAAATGTGAAGTAAATAAATATGTATAATTATATACGAAAGTGTGTGTGTATGTAACTGAGAAGAAATATGTGGCTGTATATGCCCTTTATAAATATCTGGCTTACACATACATATACACATACAGCATACAGTCAACAGCTCTGCCTGTCAATCAAAGTGCACATACATACATACATACATACAGCGGTGGTCATAAAATAACAGTAAACTTAATGATTCTCTCAACACATAATAATTACTATTATTATTATTTACTTATTAGATAAAATACATAATAATTAAATAATAATAATACATGACAATCTGAATATTCGTTTAAAATTATTCTCAAAATATTTACTTTGTTGCCTACTGTACTTGGAAGACCGCTGCTGTAAGTCTGCATGGGCAAACACGACAATGTAACTGTTATGCTCGGCACCTAAACCGAAGTGCAGCGCACTAAGTTATGTTACGCAATTCTCGCTGGCCACACAGACAGCAACACCAACAGCAACAGCAACACCAAAACCAACAACAACAGCAGCAACGGCAAACAGTGTTGCAATAGTTAACAATGTAACGGTAATCGGCAAGACGAAGGCAAGCACAATGCAGACAACAACAAACACGACGACGATGACGACGTAGCTTAGCCGAGACACGAAGCCCGCGGCCCGAATGCAATCAATGAATGGTAAGCTTACGAGCAGCTTGAGCTTTGCCTTTTACTTTCAATCACACATGTTGCCAGCAGCAGCAGCAGCAAAAGCCCAAATCTTGTTTTGCATTTTTGTTTTTGTACCAAATATTGTTCAATCAAACGCTGCGCGCGCGCGCCTTCGCTGTGACAACAGAAACACACATACATACACACACGCATGCTTTGCCTTGCTTAAGTACCTGCGCGCACACACACGCATGCTTTGGTTTGCCTGCGCACATGCACATACACACACGCATGACTTGCCTAAGTACCTGCGCACACATACACATGTATTAGCCGTCCGCATAGCCTCTGCCCCTGTCGACCCCTTTTTATTGCACAGCTACCCACCCACCGCACATTGCTAATACTTCCCCTCCCCCTGCGCTATATACCCTCCGCTGCTCGGCAACGGCAATTCAAATACGAAACGCCAAAAAAATAAAGCTTTGCAAAACTTTTGTTATTGCTGTCGCCGCGATCGCTGCTGCGGGCGGCGCTGCTGCCGCTGCGCTACGGCCAATGTTGGTGGTGGTGGTGCTGCTGCTGCTTCTTCTTCTTGAGCGCGGTATAAATCTTTTCAGTTGAGTTTGGAACGCGTAACCGTTAAAACGTGCAGCGGAATTTCAAGTGTCGCGCTGTTGAATTCAAATTGAAACGTTGTCGTAGCCGTTGCCGTTGTCATTGCCATTGTTGTTTTTGTTGTTGTTATAATTTTTGTTTATTTTTTTCCCAAATCAATTGATTATTTTTTTTATCGCCTGCTTGCCATTTTCGGCTGTTACTGTTACCGTTACCGTTTGTTACGTGTTTTCGTCTTCGCCGCCAACATGCAACGCGCACAATTGAGCTGCGTCCTGATCCTGGCATTCATTGCTTACGGTAAGTGGAAGCCATATTGTTTATCGTTACAGTTATAGCTACTGTGCAACCTGTGCAGTTGTCGCTGGAATGCGAGCTGGCATGCGCATATTTGGCATTAGCGCAACCCCCTTCCATGGCGTGCTAAGCCCTGAGCTGAGCTTTTACTTTCAAAAACGAATTGTACGCCAATTGGAATGGCAGCATTTTCTAATTGGGTTATTGGCCTGTTGTTCTCGAATTGGATTGGGTCTACTGTCTACTGTCTACTCTCGGTTGGACAGCTTCAAGGCTATGCCAAAGACTTGCCTCCCATTCGCCTTTCTGCTCCAATTAGCTAGCCAGCAGCGGCAGCTCGTTGTCATTTAACCCTGAACAGCTTGGCGTACTGCTAGCAGGGGAACAGGGGGAGGTGCGGTCAAATACGCCCCATTACAGCTACGATAGCTACCTAGAATTCTCAAGCTCATTTGGCATGCAGATCCAGTATTCCAATAGCTGATCGTTTATAACTTTTGCTTTTGTTGAGCCAGTCGCTGTCTGCTGCGGCTAGCTGACTGTTGTCGTACACTGAGAGAAATAAAAATAAATAATGCATTACGTAAATAATATATTTCCAGTTATAGCTGCTTAAATACAATATACAATTAAAGCTCTTCAAGTTGATGCCAATTATTGCTCAAGTTGCAAAATTATGTAGGCAATTTGAGCGCAGCTCAGTTCAATTATTTATAATTTGGCATTAAATAAATAAACAAAGCATTATACACTGAGAGAAAATAGCTAATAAGTAAATTCTAATTTATTGCATATCATTTCATTTTTAATTTCCAAATTCTAAATTTACACTGCAAAAACGGAAAAAATATATATTTTAAAAATAGGAGAGATTAAATTTTTAGTTTAAGCAACTTTAAAGATTTTTTCTTGGAACACTGAACGAAAAAATCGTAACAATTAAGGGAAAAGCCTAACACAAAGTAAGGTTTTTAACTTGAATATTAATATTGACAATTTATAAAAAGAAAAAAATAATAAAAATTAATTAATCAATTAGATATAGATCAGAAATAAAAATAATATAAAATAAAATAAAATAATAAATAATAATATAATATAAATACTAATAAATATGATATTAATACATATAAATACACTGAAAAAAATATAAATATTTTTTATAAATACTTAACACTAGATAGAGTATGTTAAGTATATTTTGGTATTTTCCAGAACTGCTGTCAAATTTTTTAAATATATTAGGCATTCATTAACTTTTCTTAAACACATGTAAACCTTTTATAGCTTCGCTTAGCACACGCACTTGCTTTTCGTGCAGTGTATTTGTGTGTTTCGTCTACGTATTCGAACCCTAATTAAAACAAATGCCAAACATTTAAAAGCCACAAAGTCAAAGCAGAACTCGGCCCGTCAAACCAGTTCACCATTAGACCTAATCACATTGGATATTATAAAATTTCGATCTAAAATATAAATACAAAGCTGAAAAAAAACGTCTGGAAATGTTGACGGCCCAACGAGTTTCTGTGCGACTTCAAAAGGTGAAGAAATTGAACAAAAATTAACACAAAAAAAAAAAAACAGATTTCGCTTTTTTTTTGCGAAACGTTAAACGTTTTATTTTCGGACAGAAAATTATCGATAAGTGTTGGTAAATTAATTGCCGGAAATCTTTAGCAGTGTTAAGCAAATGCATAAACAGTTGCAAATGCCGTACGAAATTCACAGCGAGCACTTAAAATGAAAATGAAAATGAAAACAGTTTGCGGTGCTTTAACCCGTTGCCCGAGGCAAGTCGCAAATCTCTGGGCCTCGGTTACATCATCCAAAGCCGGCGCTAGACGCGAAGATGCTCGAAAGCCGAAAGCTTGTCACATTCACACTCGCACTCACACTCACACGCATACACTGACAGGCACTTACAACACTTGCACTTGCAACACTGACAGCAGCACACTTAGCGAAACCAGTTGACAGTCGCTGGGTAGGAAGGAAGTGTGCGCTTTCAAGTTTAATAATGGCCATTGGCATCAGTGGGGAATGGTGATGAGGGCGACACTTCCTCGACATGCGAGACAGCGGCGATAACGATAACGATAGCGATAACGATAACGATAGCGATACAGATAACGATAGCGATAACAATAATACACAGCGACCAATAGCAAAGTACTTCATTTGCAAATGACATACCTATAAATTGGCACATAAATCGATTACTTATCGATAACGATAACGTCCATTTAACTGCACCAACGTGTGTAATCATGTTTGGAATGTAATAGGCGGAATGGGAGCTAGTTAGATGACGAAAGTAGTTTCGATAAGTAATCGATTATTTTAGTATTGGCACTATCGATGACAATATAGATAGCACTGCAAGATGTATGTATGAAAATGAGCAGATTACTAAGTGATTGTTATATCGATAACTATGTCGCTATCGATAGTACCCAATAATTTATTTTCATATAGATATATGCATGCAATGAAATTCAAAACTCGAGCATTATATTAAAATCGATAACAATTACGACCGATAACAATATCGATATCGATAACAATCGCTAACTATCTATGTTTGTTGCATTACAGCAAATGCTTTGGCTGTTGGCACACCCGAATGCCCCGAGAAGCATGGCGTTCAGGCCTATGCCCATACCGAGAACTGTGATCAGTTCTTCCTCTGCACCAACGGCACCTTGACCCTGGAGACCTGCGAGAACGGTCTGCTCTTCGATGGCAAGGGCGCCGTGCACAATCACTGCAACTACAACTGGGCCGTCGACTGCAAAGGCCGTCAATGGGATCGTAAGTATAGAAATCGAGATATATGAAATGCGATATTAATTTCTCTCTCTCTCTTCTGTTCATTCTCATGCTCTGCCTTAGCCACGCCCATTTCGACACCTGGCTGTGAGTATCAGTTTGGTCTGTACGCCGTCTCGAAGGAATGCTCCACCACCTACATCAAATGCGCCCACGGCGAGCCCCACGAACAGGACTGCGATGCGGGTCTGGCGTACGATGAACGCATCCATGGCTGCAACTGGCCCGATCAGCTGCTCGATCACTGCAATCCCGAGGGTGAGTGTCTGAGATAACAGATCACCTAATGGCTTACGAGAAAATTCAATTGAACATCTCATTCAAATGAACTAGTTCAGCTCTTTCAGTGATCAGTTTAGCGATAAAGATCACTGATCAGTACTCTAGTTAATTTACCCACACAGCGTTTCTTATTCAGCTTTTCTTAAATACTCTATCATGAGCGATTTTCGTCAATTGTTCATGAACTAGAAGTTCTACTAGTTCTAGTCTGATCAAGTTCTAGATCAGTAATCTTCAATAGCTGAAACCTTGTGAATCGAATTCGTAAATGAGTTTAGTATAATTTCTTAAGCTACTTTAACGGAATTGAATAATACACATCGATTAATCGATAAATCGATTAGTCATTCGGTTAACGCCCAGTTCTATTCTAATATCTCTTGATTTCTCTTTCAGCTGTTGTTGGCTTCAAGTGCCCCACTAAAGTCGATCCCAATTCGGTGGCCGCTCGCTTCTGGCCCTTCCCCCGTTTCCCCGTGCAGGGCGATTGCCATCGCTTGATCACCTGCGTGGAGGGCTATCCGCGTCTGATTAGCTGCGGCGAGGACAAGGTCTTCGACGAGCATACGCTCACCTGCGAGGATCCCGAATATGCCAGCGGCAGTTGTGCCAACTATGGCAAATAGTGTGAGCTAGACGAAGAAGAAGAAGAAGAAGAAGAAGACGAAGATGATGAAACTGTTGAACACCAAGCAGCTCACACTCAACTGTACATATGTAAAGCTTCGCTGTCTCGCTTTCACTCTCTCTCTCTCACTCTCTCTCTCTCTCTCTCTCTCTCTCTCTGACTCTCTCTATATCTTTCTGTATGTCTGTCTGTCTCTCTCTGACTCGCTCTCTGTCTCTTGTGCACCTGCTCTGTGGCTATCCCGCTCGCACTTTGCTCTCATTTCCTAGCATCAAATATTGCAATAATTATCGAATCATTTAATTTAACTTTTTTTTTTTTTTCTTCCAATTTTTGTATATTTTTTTCATATATATTTTTTGTTACTTTCCAATTGAGCTCTATATGCAATAAAGTTTAAATTTATTTATTGTAATATTTTTGAAACAAAATTTTGTTTTATTTGGAGTCAAATTATCGTTTATTATTTGTGGCCTATAAAGGTATATTTATAGAGTATGTATATACATATGAAGGTATACATATAATGAATATACATATGTATATAAAAAAGGTATATATGTACATATACATATGTATATAAAAAAGGTATATACATATATATATATATAATGTATGTTATTTATTATTTGTGTATCTTTTCATATATTAATGAAGAGTTCCAATATATTCCATTCATTTATAGCAACTATATATGTATATATATATAAGGCCAGGCAGCAGCCTTAGGTAAGGTATATATTATATTATTCTATATTATATTATTCTTATACTTCGATAATTAGAAATTGCCTTAAGAAACTAACTGCATAATGGTGCTTTGCTTGATTCCTAATACTATTTTTAGCAGAATTTCAGAGTTTTTTATACCCTGAACCCATTGAGAATGGGAAACCAGGGTATAATGGTTTTGTGTAAAAGTATGTAACGGGCAGAAGGAATCATCGCAGACCCCACAAAGTATATTTTTATATGTATGTATAAATATATAATCTTCAATAGTTCCAAATAAGTGTGAATGTGTGTGCATTTCTTGCCTGTGTGTGTGCATAAGAGAAGCAATTCTTTGATGGATTTAAGGGATCTCCTAGGATCTAAATCTCCTCACAATATCTATTAACTAACCGGATAATTTATGAGGTCTATCTATTTGCTATTTATTATGTGTCTATCTACTTTCTTTCTATCTTCTATCTATCTATCTACTTCCTGTTTATCTACTATCTATCTATATACTTTCGATCTATCTTCTATTTGTCTATTTACTTCCTTCCTATCTACTGTCTATCTTTCTATTTACATACATATATATCAATTACCATATCTGTCTATCTATATATGGACTGCCTGTCTATATGTATACTACCTATCTATCCATCTATCTACTTCCTTTCTATCTACTATATACATATGTATCTACTTCCTTTTCATCTAATACTTATGTAGATCTAGATATATAGATCTATCCATCTACTTATCTGTCTATTTATATGTATACTGCCTGTCTATCTATATATATACTACCTGTCTATCCATATATACTACCTGGCTATCTATATATATACTACCTGTCTATATATATATATACTACCTGTCTATCTATATATACTACCTGTCTATCTATATATACTATCTGACTATCTATATATATACTACCTGTCTATCTATATATACTACCTATCTATCCATCTATCTACCATATATGTATCTACTTCCTTTATATCTAATACTTATCTATTATTCTATCCTACTACCTACGTATATACTGCCTATTTGTGGTCTAGGATGTGAAATCTCATTAAAAGCCTTCGTTTATATTATATCACTTACAAAAATAAAAAACATTTTTCTCTTAAACTCTTCCTCAATTAATAAGGAATTTCCAAAAATTTCGTTTGTTTTAAATATATTTATTAATAAAGCAAAAGTTGACTTAAAAAACTAGAAAAAAGAATAGGGAAGAGAAAAATGCTGTAAAGTCGTCCGTCAATGCCAGATTTCACTGTGCTGCCGAAAAAATAATAATTCTGGAACAGTGGAAAGACAGAAAGCTAGAAAATTGGGATCCAAACAAAAATCTATCACATCTCAAATTCGTTGATCGCATTTGTTGTTGTTGTTGTTGTTGTTGTTGCTATTCGTCAATTTTTGGTCGATCAATCGATCAGATGACGCGCATGATCCTGCGGCGTCGAGAATATAATTGCATAGATGAGACCGTCGCGCACCGATTCCGTCGGATTGCCCACATTGAACATGAATTTGACGCGCTGCCGCACCGTATCCGGCACACACGAATACATCGGATACCAGCCCATTTTATTGAATACCACATAGATCTTGTAGATCTGATTGCGATAGATGTAGACGGGCCGATCGAATGTGATGTCCAAATGCGAATCGTATCGCACCCGGGCCGTACAGTGCGTATACGTGATGCGCGAGCCATGCATGTCCTGTATGTGAGCGTAGAGCACCTCCGTGTACCGCTCCGCAAAGCCAGCCGAATTCATCAGCTCACCGCAAAGCACCTGCGTGGGCACCTGCACGCCCAGGATCCAAATGTTTGTGTCCACCTGGCACGAGATCAATTCAAATTAGAGATTCGCTTCAAGATCGATTCATTCGCATGCGATCTATCCACATACCTGAAAGGTGACGCCACAGTCAGTGACGCTGGTGTTGCGATAATCGAACTGCCTGGCTATGGAGCGCATGCAGTAGGAGCGTGTCATATCGTGATGCGAATTGCTGGCCACAATGACATCGTTATCGCTGCCGGGCGGCGGTGCCGCTGGCGCTGCAACTGCTGCAGCTGCGGCTGCTGCTGCTGCTCCGGCTGCAGCGACTGGCGGCGGTGGACCGTCGTAGGCATCGCCAAAGGCGCCGGCATTGGGCATCGGCAGCGGCTCATCCTCAAAGCTAAAGCCATATGCGGGTATATGATCGACGGTGGCGGCCGCCGCTGCGCCCGCATTGGCGCCCAGGTTGAGCGGTACGCTGATGCGTTGACGCGTGAAGAGCGGCTGGTTGGTGCGCGTGGCGGGGCCCGGGAAGCCGTTGGCTGCATTCGCCGGATTGTTGGCACTCCGATAGGAGGAGCTGAGCTCCCGCTGCCTGTGCGCCGACTCGTAAAAGTTGCGCGTGCTCCGCGACACGCAGAATCCCTCCGGCATATTGCAATCGTTCAGTGTGGGACTGGAGATTTTGATGAGTATGGCGAGGGCCTCGTGCTGCTTGAGCAGCTTGGAGCGTGCCGGACCCTCGGCAAACTGTTGCGGCGTCATGGTGAGGAAGCGTATCTTCTTGACGGCCTGCCGCAGCATTGCACCGTCCATGATCGTCCTTTGTGCGTCCATCATGTTGATCATATTGGCGGCTGCCTCCGCTGCGTTCATCTCCTCCTCGTTGGCATTGCCGGATGCATCGCTGTCAATGATCACCACATCGTCATTGACAATGGCAGCGCTGGCATTCGCATTTGCATTTGCATTCGATGTCGATGAGGAGCAGCTGCTGCCGGCTGGATGAACGGGTGAGTTGCCGGCGGAGCCATTGCCAGTGGGCTGCTTGTAGCTCTCAACGTCCTCGTCCTGGTGCATATGCTGCACCATGGCCGCCACATCTGGTTCCATTTTGATCTCCTCGATCATGTCGTTGGCGGCTGCGGCTGCTTGTTCCGCACAAGCAGAGGATTTGCCACTGCCACTAGCCGCCTCCTCGTTACCGTTCTCGTTCAGAATGCCGCGTTCGCTGGCAAATTTCAGCAGACAATTGAACAAATCTAGCTCAGAGTCAATGTTCAAGCGATGCTGATCCAATATGGCCATCAGAGTGGAGACCTCAATGTCCAGGAAACTGGGATCGGAGAGCACCTCCCTGGTATTGGCCGCGATCAGATCCATGCTGCTCTGCATGAGACGCGGCTCGTCGAACAGCTTGGCGAACTCGTAGGCACGACAGGCGTTCTTTGGACTCAGATCGGCCCATAGGAAATGGGTGCAGCGCGTCACCACATGTGGAAGCATATATTTCTTGGCCACGTAGCACAACTCACAGGCCTTGTCGAACGAGCCGATTGTAATGCGATCCGTGTATATGTACTCGAGCATTGCTTCAAATGCCTCCGGCTGTACATCGGGTATTATGATGGGATCCGTTTTGTCCGGTAAATTGCCATAGAACATTCGTTCAAAAACAGGCGAAGCCATGGCCAAAAGGAGCTTGTGACCCGATATAATGCGTTGGTTAGGTGGTGTGCCGACGAGAAACCGGCAATCGGCCCATTTCTCTGAGTGTAAGAGATATTGGCCACGATCTTTGATCTCTGTAAGACTGTTTTGCCAGTCCAGATCCATGTTGTGCACAAATCGAAACGTTTACAATTTATATTTATTTATTGTGTACCCTTGTTTATATGTATGTCGCGGTTGCAGTGCTGTGCAACGGCACCACACAGAGTTGCATGATGCACGAAAATTGTTGCTAGCATGATTAGCATCCAAAAATCTAGCATACGATATTGTATATGCTTATAGAAACTCTATTTTATTGTATTTTGCATGTATATAGACCGAATTCAGTTTATAGTAAAAAGTAAATTTCCGATATATATTGATGTAGGTCGCGAGCTTAGCAGAGTTGCATTTGCGTTTCACACCAAGTGTGGGTAATTTTCTCATTTCGCGCTGCGGTCACACTAAAAGCGAACAGCAACAATTGCATTGCGTAGAAAAATAAAGTGCTTAAAACGTATAAAAGTTCTGTACCAATTTTTTTTTGATTGGACACTTAAGTAAGACGCGAATTGCATCAAATAAAAGAAACCATACCAAAGGCGAATAGCAATCGATATAATTGTTTTTGTATCCTACACTCTGTATATGTTCTTTGTTCTATAAAGAACCTGTGAGTGCAAGTGCCACTGTGTGTGTGTGTGTGTGCGTGGTGAGCGAGCGTGTTTGTGCGTGTGCGTGTAGGTGCGTGCGTTTGTGTGTGTGCGTGTGTTGTGCGAGTGCCGTAACGTGAAATGGCAAAGAAAACGTACGATTTACTTTTTAAACTTCTGCTAATTGGCGATTCCGGCGTTGGAAAGACCTGCATACTATTCCGTTTCTCGGATGATGCATTCACATCCACATTTATATCGACCATAGGTAAGCAAATGGCGCAGTCCACACTAAACATAGCTTCACACATGCATACCTATATGTATGTGAAGATATACACATGTGTGCATGTACCTGCAGACTTTCTGTGTGTGTGTGTGTGTGTGTGTGTATGTTTTGGTGAGCGGCATCGTCAATCGCCAATGCTTATGTATGTGTGTGTGTGTGTAGATTTTGTAGGCGGCGCCCAAAAACAAGGACACGGCCACTTGCCCGTGCGTATTGGGCGTGGCCAGTCGGCCCTAGAATGCTCAAGTAAATAATGCATATACTGATATATCCAGGTACATACATACATATACATATATTTTGGTATGTACGTGCGATAGCCTTTGGACTTGATGAATCGCATTCGATGCCTGCATAAGGCGTGCTGTTGTTGTTGTTGGCTGTAGTTAGGCGCTGCTGTGGTATTTAATGTACACAGTGTTGGTAAACTGGATTAAAAATAATGACGCATACATATATATATATATACATCTATATAAATACTTGAGTGCATGTGTGTGTGTTATGATTCACACATACATATGTACAAGGTTACGCATTTTTATATTGTATTATTCAAACTTCCAACTAAATAAATTTATTATCAAATGTTCATTCAATACGATAAACCAGTTCAACTTGTGACGTCATTGCTGTAATTGGACTATGCGAAACGATCTCTCGCCATTTCTATTTATTTGTTGATTGATTGTTATTGTTGCTTGCCTTGCAGGAATCGATTTCAAAATCAAAACAGTCGAACTCAGGGGCAAAAAAATTAAACTACAAATATGGGACACAGCCGGACAGGAGAGATTTCACACAATCACCACATCCTATTACCGAGGCGCGATGGGCATAATGCTCGTCTATGACATAACAAATGAGAAAAGTTTCGAGAATATAGTCAAATGGTTACGGAACATAGACGAGGTAAGCAAATCCAATCAAATTCCAAACGATCTCATTCACTCATCCCCTTTCTGTCTCTCTCTCTCTCTCTATCTTGTTTTAGCACGCAAATGAGGATGTGGAGAAGATGATATTGGGCAACAAGTGCGATATGTCGGACAAGCGTGTTGTCAGCAAAGAGCGCGGCGAAGCGGTAAATTATACATACATAAACAAAAGTTCTTAGAATTACGCTCATAATCACTCACCCACTCTCTATCTCTCGCTCTCCTTCTTTCTCTGTAGATTGCAAGGGAGCACAGCATACGGTTTATGGAAACATCCGCCAAAGCAAATATAAACATTGAGCGCGCATTTTGTGAACTTGCCGAGGCCATATTAGATAAAACATCGGGCCGAGAATCGTCCGAAAATCCCGAAAGGGTTGTCATCGATCGCGGCAATAGCGATAAGGCGACGAGCTACAGCAAATGTTGTGCGTAATGGGGTTATGACACCTGTTAGTTTAACGTTCACGGTTGGTTTTGTGATCTACATACATACATGCATACATATACATACATACATACACACACATACCTACACATAATATATATATATATATACATATATAACAAACTTGGCAAAAACCTAGTGCTTTTCTTAACTGTGTGCGTGCAACTGCATGTGTGTGTGTGTGATGAGTGTGTGTTTTATAACTTTTTGATAGCTCCTTTACTATTACTATATGAACAAAAAAAAAAAAAAAAACAAGAAAAGCAACAAAGAAACAAACAAAAAAATCAAACCAATGTGTTTTCTACTGGGTGGCAGCCCTGAAATCTAACTGGTACTCATGCGCATCCTGTCTCGCTTCCACACACATGACATTTCCTATGCTGCGCAAAAAAGTAAATTAGTTAAAATAGAAATATAAAAAAAGAGCCAACTTTAAGCAAAACTAACAAGTGTCATAACCCCATCAAGTGGCGGGCCAGCAGTATATAATTGTTATACTGCTAACTGTTATACAAAGCAAGCAATCAACTGGCAAACACACACATAGGCACACGCGCGTACACACACACTAATAGCAGTTACAACCGCGAAAGAACCTACCTAAAGTTTTATAATATTGTATAAATGTAATTTGGAGTAATTTTACAAGAACAAAAAAAAAAAAAAACAAACAAAGAACAACAATACAGCGTACGTTTGTAAACGCACAACGAACCGAACCAAGTGTAAAACGAAACAGCGATAGCTGCAAATTGATAAGCAGCAACAACAAGAACAACAACAAATTGAACTGCATTTTTGCATGTCACGCGCATTTGTGGCATGCGGCCCTATTTAGCGAACAGTGGAACAGACGGAACTGAAACGGACGCACATGCGACTTAAACACTATTTCCCTATCCCTCACACACATACAAGCACACACACACACACACACAGTGTAACACACTTGATATTGTATATGTATATGATAATTATTTAAAAAACACAAAAAAAGAAAAAAATCACTTAAAATATGCCAACAATTATGTACGCGTTTTTTTTTAAATTGTCGGGCACACTTGTAACATGTAACTGTAACTATAATTATTTGTCATATATACATTTGCAAGGCACAGCCAGACACACACACACACAAACACAGACAGACACATATGTACATGTATGTAATGCTACAACAAATACTTGCGAGTACTTCATTCTGATTGGCTGCCTGCTTATTTGCGTTTAACCGTTAGTTAGCTTAGCTGCAACTTGCTTTCCGTTTTGTTATTGGTTAGGAAAGAGTTTATGTATGAAAGTGAGGAGGGAAACGATTCGCCTGCATATTGTAATGATTAATTGTATTTCGATTTTTGTATTTTCTTTTTTTTTTTTTTGGCAAATGTAATTGTCTAGCAGAGCAAAAAGAAACGAAAAAATGGCGGAGAAACATTTCGTAGCTTACGCCAAAGCGCCTAAACCATGCACACATATTCACACATAAATACGTACATATATATATGCTCGTATATATGTATGTATGCATGTGCATATGCGTGTGTGCGTGTATTTATATAAATATAAAATGTGTTTTTTTTTTTTTCGTAATACTTATTATTTGTACATGTATATGGATTTAGCGTAGTTGTCCACACCAAATGATTTAATAATTAAATATTAAAGAACAATTTAAAGCGTCATCTAATCCAAATAAAACAAGTGACAAAATAAAAATACAAAAGTAAAGAAGCAAAATAGACAACAAAGAGAATGTTTGTAGCGTGGGCAGGGTTCAGTTGCTGGATTTGTAAACCCGCTCGCCTGCTATCCAGGTGGATAGCACCTGTAAATCATCGTTCAGCACTATGAAATCAGCATCGGAGCCAAAGTCCAGTGTTCCTTTATCACGCTCAATGCCCAAACAGCGCGCCGGATGCAATGTGGCAGCCTCAATGGCAAAGACCTTGGAGCAGCCTGAGCAAAGGGGGGAAACGGTTGAAGACAGAACGAAAGGGACAGCTCTTCGAGATGGACTCACCCGTGGCCCTGTGGAAGATGCGCACACACTCGTCCATGGGCGCTATACTGCCACAGAGCGTATCGGTGCCAGCTATGAAAGCTCGGCCCTGCTTCACCTCCAGCGGCAGCTGGCCAATGTGATGGATGCCATCCTCCAGGCCGAGGGCTGAGATCGCATCTGTGACCAAGATCAGGCCATCGGGATGCGTCCGATAGGCGATGCGCAGGGCAGCCGAATGCGTGTGCACCCCATCGGCAATGATGCCGAAGTAGACAATACGTCCCGGCGGTATTTGATCGGAGGCCAGCAGGCCGACCAGGCCCGGATCACGATGATGAAATGGCAGCATCGCATTGAACAGGTGCGTAATGAGCGTCGCTCCATGGCGAACGGCTCGCTCGCCATCGCTGAGGCTGGCCATCGAATGGCCCAGCGAGACGGTAATGCCCGCCTTCACCAGCTCATCGATAACGTTCGCATCGCTCACCTGCTCAGGTGCCAGCGTTATTATCTTAATGCGGTCTAGATCGCCATACGTCGAACGCAGCGTTTCCATGCCCTGAAAGAAGCGAAGAGAGAAGTTTGAGCAACGTGAAGGGAGAAGCATATGTATAAGCCATTGGCTAACGGGAAACAATAGAAATATTTTCCAAAACTAATCTACCCTATATTCCCATAGCACTGCTAAATATACAACGGGTACTTAGTTTTGATTGGCTGCTGGCTCTCGTACTTAACCGTTAATTAGCTCTGCTGCTTCTGTGGTTAATTTCGTTCGGCACATTCACTCACATTGTCAATAGTTTGAATGCAGTTGGCTGGATGTGCGCCTTTCTTTTGTGGATTGATAAAGGGTCCTTCGGCATGGACGCCCAAAATGCCGGCGCCGCCCTCGATGTGTCGCGGCATACGCGGTAATATCGTATGGTAGCTGTCATTGGGTGAGGTCACGAGTGTGGGACAGAATGAGGTAACGCCGCTGGCCACCAGACCGACGGCTACCTTGCGCACGCCCGCCTCAATGGTGTCCTTGTCGTAGGAGAAGTCAACGCCATAGCCACCTGCGGGACAAAGAGGGAGAGAGCTTGATCATGTATGCGAATGGTTAATGAATTGCAGCTATCTGTGCTGCTCTAACACTTAAATACATATGTGCCATGCAAATCTAACTCTATGCACTGCTCTAACACTCTTCAAGAAACGTAATGAGTGCATAACGGGCTCAGCATGCATAGCTTTGCTTGCTAGCTACACTGCTCTAACACTCGTTAGTGCGCTTACGCAGCTCATTTTGTTGTTTACCGTTGTTGTTTGCAATTCGGCCATTATCGCTTTATATGCATCCTCCCTTTGTTTATGATTGCTGTGCTTAAAGCACAGTGGGGCAAATCGGCGATTAGATTAATATACGCAAGTTATGTGACCTTGTCAGCGTATTAAAAGTGAAATATCAGTTGCTTTTGGTGTAATTGTTTCGCTGTTGTTTACCATTGATTTGTAAATCGATGTAGCCGGGCGCGATGATCGCACCGCCGCAGTCGATGCGCTGGTTCGCCGTCGCACGCTCATCGTAGAAAACTGGCTCCGGATTAATGATTTTGCCATCTCGCACCCACAAATCGTCAACGATCAGCTGATGATTTCGCACCAAGCGGCAATTGACGAACTGAATCAACTGTTGTGGGTTGCAATTCTGTGACATTCCGTTAGGTGTGGCTAATTGCAAGCAACAAATGAAAGTGAAAACAAAACAAACAAAAAATAAAAGTGAATTAATCTCTCACACACACACAGACAGTAAGTAGCTCTATTTATAAGCGAATAGGAAAAACAAAAAGAAAGAAAAATCTACAGCACGCACTGGCACGACGCCCGCGTCGCTGTCGGCAACAGAATGTTGAGTGCTTTGCGAATTGGCGCAGTGCGCGGCTAAATAGTCGACCAGGCAGGCAAGTACGCAACTAACGCACACAGCTGCTGTTCATATCAAACGCACATATCAACAGCTGTGCGCAGCGTACTGAACATAAAAAAGAAGAAAAAGGAAAAAAACAATTGCAACTGCCATACAACGCGGTTTCATAGCCCACAGTTTGGTGATAGCTGCGCGGTAAACCGATAAATCGTTTACTATAGCAGTTAGCTTTTGCCTGAGTGCATTGTATGCTAATTTGTGCATAGCAATCAGCATTCGTCTGTTGACGGTTTGAATTAAAATTTGAATTTGAATTTGAAAATCGATGAATAATTAAATTGACTGCTGCTTTTCTTAAAATTTATTTATTTATTTTTTTTTTAGTGCGCAGTGTGTGAATAACCCTGCTGCTTGCTTATCAGTTCTAACTATGTAATCATTTATTATTGTTATCCCCCCAGCTGCTGCGGTTGCTACAGATAAGTATTTGTACGCATACATTTATATAAAAACGTATATGTCTGAGTATATATGAATATAGCATGCGTAAAGTGAACACTTGAGACTGTGTTTAATGCGGTCAAAGCGCGTTTATTCGCTTTATCTCTCGTCCACTCCTCAAGCCAACTTTTCTCTCGCTCTGTTTCGGTGCCTCTCTCTCTCTCTCTCTCTCTCTCGCACGCTAACTGATAACGCTAATCTTTGCAGTCCGCCATGAAGTTTTTGCAGCTTGCAACGGTAATTTGCCCGACCACCGTTAGCCGCACATTGTTTGTTATCTCTTCTTCACTCTTGTTCGTTTACTTTGAAACTTTTCCATAGGCGCAACGTTTGCCGGACTCCAGGGGGGGGCCCAAGATACTTGATAACTTGCATTGGCTGCGTAAATTGCCTTTGCCTTGGCCACAGCCGCCTTCGGCCTCGCCCATTTGGCATGCACTCATTTAGTTTATCTGCATTTGGGCACTTAATAAACTTAATGACTGCCTTTTTCTTGCACTTGAATGTATATATCTGTAGATAGCTAGAGGATAGAGAGCAAGTGAGAGAGATGAAGAGGGAGAACGAGAGAGTGCTATGTATATGCATATCTCGGCTAAAAGGCTTTCAAGTTTTCTTTATTCATTCCAGCGATAAGCCAAATATCCACTGACTCGACCCTTAAGCCAGGCGACTAACCACGCCCCCACACTGCCCGCCCTCCACCCATCGCGTGGGATGGAAGGCACCAAAACAAAAAAAAGGGCCAAAGCGTTGTCATTGGCAACTACTTTGATGAGTTATGATAAGAAATTTTCATACGCAGAAAAATCTAAATTACAAAATTAAAAAAATACGATCTGAAACAAAAACAGAGACCTAAATCTAAAATGGAAAACAGTTACATTCAAGTATTAATTGCTAAAATTGCCGAGGGAGATTAAAGCTGATTTTGGTTGAATACTATGAAACTTTGATGTGATCTAACCTCACTTTTTATAATCAAATCTAAAATTGGAGCTACACAACCGAACAGGAGTCGACTGAAACATGCTCAAGCCATTATTAACGATGGTTCTAACAGTTTAATTACAGTTCAATTGACTTAACTCTCGATTTTGGAATAGAAGTGCTAACCTAACCTCACAAATATTTATATATTACTGATTATTATAAAGAAATCAAACTAGTTGGCTTGTTTAGTTAACGTAGCTAAATTAATTTCACTAAAATTCTTAGGCTTTATCTAATTTCTGGCTTAATCCATGCAACATAACCTCATTGCAAACAAATCTTTAAAATGTAAATTAGAAAAGTAATACAATTTTTTGTATAACGACAGCCCTTGCCACTGCCACGCCCTAAAGGACAGACCATATGCATTAAGTAGTCGTTCATAGTTGAGCTTCTCCAAAGATAGAAAATTTTTGGAGAATTTCCAAGTTAGAAAATCTTTGGAGAAGTTCAACTATGAACAAGTACTACAACTAAGTACGCCAGGGGTATAGCGTTCGATTTGAAAGGCATTAATGACAGCTAGGAAAATATGATGTGAAAAACTAAAATACTCCAAGTAAGAACACAAAGTCATCTCCCTCACTCAAAGAGGAGCGCAAAACACTTTACGAAAGAAATTAAATAAAGTTTAACCTAAGCCTTTTTCACATTTCAGTGTATTTACAGGGTATTGCTGGTTGTTGTTGTTGCTTGTCTTTTATTTGGTTAAAGTGTTTGTCGCATTATTTATTTACAAGTTGTACAAGCAAGACGAGGCAAAAGAGAGAGAGAGAGAGAGAGAGAGAGAGAGAGAGAGAGAGAGGGAGAGATTTGAGAATAGGATTTTTGGATTTGAGTTGAATTTTTGCTTTAGTTTTTTACTGTTGTGCGATCCCAGCCGAGCGCCACATGTTGCACGGCAAAACCAATTGCCGCATGATGTCCGCAGAGTGCCTCGCATTGTGAAATGTTTTATTGCATTGCTGGCAACAAGCAGCAACAGTAAGAGCAACAGCAACTGCAGTAGCTTGCGGGTGGCCTATGATTGAGCCTTGAATGCAGCCAGGTACACTGAGAAAAAAAGGGTTTAGATAAAGGAAATATCAAAGCGAAGAGAGTGGGAGGGGAGGAAGAGAATGTAGTAAGAAAGTGAGAGATGAGAGATTGAAGAAAACGGAACGAGAAGAGCCACATCGCTATAAGAAGAAAGAGACAGACAGAAGAAAATAGAGAAGCAAACACAGGGCAAGAGATATTTAGAGATAAATTCTGAGATAGAGGCAAATTTAATAGAGAGTGTCAGAGACAGAAAGAGAGAGAGAGGGAGAGAGAGAGAGAGAGAGAGAGAGAGAGAGAGAGAGAGAGAGAGAGAGAGAGAGAAAGAGAGAAGCTAAATTAATATAAACAGATAAAGACATAAAATGAGAAATGGGATAGAACTGAAATAGAGAACTTGAGAGACAGAGAACTTGAGAGACAGAGAACTTGAGAGACAGAGATATTTCTGTTCAATAAATACCAGGCAGACAGAGGTAATGCTTTTAATTTCGGCTCAAATCTGCAAAGAGGCAGATAAAATGCGAAGAGAGAGAGAGAGGGAGGGAGAGACAGATAGAGAGAGAGAGAGAGAGAGAGAGAGAGAGAGAGAGAGAGAGAGAGAGATAGAGAGATAGAGAGAGAGAGAGAGAGAGAGAGAGAGAGAGAGAGAGAGAGAGAGAGAGAGAGAGATAGAGATAGAGATAGAGAGAGACGGAGAGAGAGAGGGGGAGTAGGAGAGACTGAGATTTATTTATGAAAGATATGAACAAGTCTTGCCGATAGGCTTAAATCTATGTATCTCTTTCTCTGGTCCTCTCTCTTTCATCTTAATCTCTCTTTTACCTTGTCCACCTCTATATTTTTCCCTCTCGCGCTCTCTCCCTCTCTTTCTGCCTCTCTCTCTCTCTCTCCATATATATCTTCCTCTCTCCCTCTACCTATCTGACTCTCATTCTCCCTCTCTCTTCGTCTATCGCTCAATTCAATAGCTTCTTCTTCAATTCAAACAAAATAGACGCCTCAATCTCGACTAATTATTTTCGCTTAGTGTATGCAGGTGTATCCCTGTGTGTGTGTGCCTGTGTGTGTGTGTGTGTTTGTGTGTATTTGTGCCTTGTTTTTGTGGCTTGTTGGAAAATGCCGCTACATTTTATTATGGCTAAGCACGCATTCATTATGCTCCGGAGCGAAAACCGACAAAACCGACAAAACAAAGGGGGGGGGCTGGCTGGGTGGGTGGGCGTGGCAGGGCGGTTCGAGGTGGTTGGCGCTGGTATAGAGTCTCTCTCTCTCTCTCTCTCTCTCTTAGCAAGACAAATGATTGCCAAGACATAAGAAATTCCCACACCCTCGATTGCTCTATGACTACGTGGCTCATTTGGCTCGTTCGGCTAATCGCAAATAACGCACATCGATTAGCAGCTAAGAGAGTGAGTGAGAGAGAGAGAGAGAGAAACAATTAGCACGGTCTGGACATAATTGGCGTGCAGTTAGTTGCTCTGATTAAAGAAGCAATCATAAAATTAAGACCCATAATCCTCTGCAATTTAAGCGCACGCATGACAACTCTCTCACTCTCTCCCCCCCTCTCACTCTCTCTCTCTCTGTCTCTCACTGACAAAGGTGGTCTCTGGTCTGTGGCAAACAAAGCCAAAGCTGGCCACAAGCTAATATGTGTAATAACTAAACTGAAGCACAGCACAAACCGCAACAATAATAAGTTGAGAATGTTTTCTGACGCGCTGCGCAAACAGAACGACCAGGCGATACCCTGTAAAGCAAAAAAATAAACAGCAAATATTTATATACAATATATATTAGCTATAATTAACATATATATTATATATATGTATATTATATATACCTTTTCTATTATATATATATTTTAAAGCTCATTTACTGCATGCAAAAGCCCTTATATGCGCTTCTCATAATGCAAACTTTTGTTTGTCTTGTGAATGTTGCTAATGAAACTAAAGTTATTGGCTATACATATACAATACAAATTTACATATATGTAAATTTCCATA
The DNA here is from genome assembly GCF_054131105.1 of Drosophila navojoa. Lineage (NCBI taxonomy): Eukaryota > Metazoa > Arthropoda > Insecta > Diptera > Drosophilidae > Drosophila > Drosophila navojoa. The sequence goes on along the minus strand of NC_142895.1, from coordinate 5,000,079 downwards.
TTCTCTTAAGAGACAACATCTATCTACATCATAGTCGAGCATACCCGCTTTCGTGTTTGCCTAATATGAGTGATAGGGT